>NC_030431.2:7785000-7825000 GCF_001660625.3 Ictalurus punctatus | reverse complement strand
ATTCAAAATTTCTTCAATTTCAACCAATACAGTTATTAGGACCTCTTCCATTACAACTTGTCTTCCTAAGGTAGCTCGTAGCGCAGCCTTGATAGTTCGGATTTCCCTCTCTCACATTCCTCCAAAATGTGGGGGGATTGTGGGTGAATTTGATTTGATTATTCCACAACTTTTCCTGCAAGACTGGATTTAGCTGGTCGAAGGCACTTTTCAACTCAATTTCACCCCCATGAAAATTAGTTCCTTGATCACTGATCACGTCCTAAGGCTGTCCTCGATGAGCTACAAAGCGATGTAGTGCCATCAAAAAAAACTGTCAGCATCAAGACTAGTCAGCAATTCTAAACAATGGTAGTGGTTTGACATTTAAAAAGTAGTCCCCATATTTTCTCTGTCTTGCGACCAAACTTGATCATAAATGGCCCAAAACAGTCCATTCCTTTACCCCAGACGGGAGGCTTGTATACATTGAGCTTTGAGGGGGAAGATCAGCCATCTTAGGCATTGTTTGTTTACCCTTCCATTTGTTACAGTCCAGACACTTAGTTCTTTGATACCTCTTCACTGCTCGTCTACCTTTTTAAAATCCAGCAATACCGCCTAAGATGAGCATAAACGCTGTCTTCTCCAGGATGACCCAGCTTAGCATCTATATCCGTAATCAAAAGTTGAGTGATAGCATTTTTGGAATCAAGAATTATTGGATGAATAGTATTAAAGGCCAAGTCTTGACTATATTGAAATCATCTTCCTACTCAAAGAATTTCAGCAATGGGATCAAACTGTGGTATAAGGTTATACAATCGACTACTAGATGGAACACTCTTTCCCACCATATTCTTATGCAAAATCCTTCCTTTGTGCCTGTCACAACAAGAGAAATTCCTTGTCAGGAGAAGAATTTTCAGGGTTGGCTGCCATTGATGAGCTCATTCCACAATTTATATTACTGAACATCCAAAGTCAAAAGGTTGTCTTCAGCATTGATGAGGCCACAAAACAAAGGCTTTATTAACTCTGTAGCATCAACTGAGTCCTCAATGCGGTCAAGGAATCTTGGCCACTGATCTGGGTTAGAACAAAGGAAAGAAGGGCCTTGATTCCAACAGTTAAGCTTGGTTAGATCAGCAAGGTGCTTGCCTCTGGTGATATCATCAACTGTATTGCTGTTCCTGTCAACATAACACCATTGTTCAGGGGTCGAGTAGGATTTCAATAATGTGATTAGCGACAAATACTTTGTAACGACAGGCATCTGAACGAATCCAATTGAGTACAGTCATTGAATCGGACCACAGTATTGTGCGCTGAATGGGCAGGTCAAGTTCCCTCTGCAATAAATTTGCCAGCTGAACCCCAGTGAGGACAGCACACAATTCAAGATGAGGTATGGAAATTGGCTTACGAGGGGCAACTCTTGATCGAACCATCACAAAGGAGACTAGAACTTCACTCTCATGGTTTACAATCCTTAGGTAGGCTACTGACCCAGGACTATATGATCTCAACAGTGCAATAGAAGTGATGGAAGGAAGCTCACTCTCCCATGCTGCCCATGCTTGCTTAATGCCTTCGTGTAATACTGGATCATCCCATTGTCCACAATTGTTGCAGCAGGACTTTAGCTCAGGCGGTAAAGGGTATAAGGAACCCTACAGGGTCATATTGACTTGCAAGGACCCAATAAACATTCCACAAGGTAAGGGTCTGGTACTCAACAGGACGGTTTTAATAACCTAGGGTATCTTTTGCACAATGCCAGATCAATCCCTGCATGCCTTCAACTGGGATCTGCAAAGTCCTGACTTAACCAAAGCTCAGTGTGGTCAGATTTTTCATCGCTGGGTAGATCTTCCACCACCAACGGAACATTACTTGCCCATTGTTGAATTTCAAAGCCTCCATCTTTCAAATGGGACCGTAACTCCTCAACCAGCTCCTTTGCTCTCTGAATGTCCAAGACACTTTGTAGACAGTTATTAACATAAAAGGCCTTGGTAACAGATTCCTTAATGTCCTCACAATCTTCTGGCAGATCTCTTGCATGCTTTTGCAGAGCATAAATCACACAGCAAGTACCGCACATAGTTCCAAATGGTAAAACTTGCCATTCATATACATCAGCAGGCTAATCTTTTCTCATATTCTGCCATAAAAACCATAGGAGGGGTTTATCTGAGGGCAATAGGTGAACTTGGTGAAACATGGATTTGATATCACCACTAATGGCCACAGGATATTCCCTAAAGCAAAGGAGGACACCTACTAAAGATGACCCTAAGGTAGGGCCAGGTAACAGATGAACATTCAGTAAGTCTCCTTGAAAGGTATAGGAACAATTGAATACCAATCGATACTTTCCATTGTGTTTGACTAGATGGTGAGGTACAAACCAGGACTTACGGCTTTGAAAGACTTCTTTAGGGCTCGACATTCTTACATACCCAGCTTCAACTAGTTTCTGGATCTCCTCTTCATATATAATAGCCTGCCCAGGATTATGAGTCAGTTGGCATTCTGTTCATCGAAGGGATGACGTAACTGCCTCCTTAGGAGCATCAAACAGTTACTTTTCCTAGAACGAAGTAGAGGAGTAACATATCTAAAGACACCATTCACAGTCTTTTTTGTTGTCAACTGGTCAAGACAGTCAAATACATACTGATCTAGTTTAGACTGTATAATGGCCTTTTCACTCTTGAATGGCAGCACCTCCACTTGCCATAACCGTTCTACATCCTGTTGGAGCCGAGTTGAGATTGGAGTTCCAGAAAGAAACAGACATTGGGTTTCTGTCTCGGCTGACTGAGCTGATGGCATTGGACCTTGAAGGGCCTATCCCAGTCTGGTATAAACTGCAGCTGGTCCTCCATGAGGGCTAAGATGAACCTTCTCTATTGGAGCCAAAAGATAAGGATGATCAGCACCAATCAAAAGCATAGGCTGGACTTTAATAAAGGTTTCCAATGGGAGACCCTTTAGATGACTAAATTGTTTCAGAAGGCTAGGAATGGCAGGCCCAATCTCTGGGCAGTAAATCCCCTTTAACGTGATATTTCCACTGGAAACTCGCTGCAGAAACTGTAAAGTTCACACTGGCTCCTCTCAGGACCTCTGTATCTTGAACAGTTATAAGCACCAATCATTCAGCTATGCCCTTCAATCCCAGTTGCTGTGCTGCCATAGGAAAAGCATTGTCCTTTCAGAACCATCATCCAAGATTGCATAGGCCTCCGTACATTATGGCTCATTAGGACTTTTGCAACTTGCAGTAGAACTCTAGGGGAGTCGTTGGATGACTAATAATTAAAACACCAGAATCTGGCTGCTTCTGCTTCACCTCATGTAAAATTCCCAAATGTTTACCTTTACATTTAGTACAGCCTTTCTTTAGATCACACCAAATAGCCATATGGCCCCTTCCACATCTCCAACAACAATGGTTCTCTTTGATCCATTTTCTCATACTCTCCAGATCAAGCTGGCTAAATTCTTGACATCTACTCAAATGATGATCAACACTATTACAAAATGGACATGGGAATTTCAGGAACTCCTTTCCTTCATCAGAACTGGGATTTTGGATAGGACTAGACGAATGATTGGCCTTTCTCACTAGAACACTACTCACTCCATAAAGAATAGTTGTAGGTGGTTGATACTGCCTCATTGGTCTCCTCTCCTTCACAAAATGGTCATTAGATCTCCTTCAAACAGCACTGACTGGTACTACTGTTGCTTGACAGTCTGCTTCCTCTTGAAGCCATAAAGAGAAGTTCTTCTGGTCGAGTGGTTCTGCTATGCCGAATATAATTAGCAACTTGTTCAGGGGGGAGTTTACTCAATAGTTGTTGCACATGAGAAGCACAAACCAATTCTGCTGCTCCTTCACCTTGGCCCCCAGACTGTAGCATGCCCACAAGGGAACGGATACGAATACTCGTGAATCACCAGGTTTTATGGTTTGAAGACTCATGATATCATCTATTTCCCTCAGGACAAGTTGATGTGGCGGACTATATTTCTGCTGGAGGGCTGCCCATGCTGTACTAAGTGGCAGAGAATGGTTAGAATAAACCAAAGACAAATTGCTTGTTGAATCCAATTTTAAATGATCTAGGAGAATATGGAACTTGTAGAGCCATCTTTAACATTATGAATTGTTTAGGGTCTTCTTTCCAAAAATATGGAAAGGAAGGGCCTTCAATTCAGGAGGATCTTGGAGCATAGCTCGCTTGGGCTCTTGGCACCAATCCTGGTTGAGAGTTTGGAACAGGCATTTGAACTGAAGGCATTAGATCAGTCAAAATATTTCCTGATATTTCAAATTGACTTCGCTGCTGAACACAATTACTTACATTTTCTGTTTGAACTGTAAGGGGTACAAATGATTGCTCCATCGTGCCAAATGCTGAAGATGTAGATGGAACAGATAACTGACTATTAGGATGTTTCGTTTTCAGCTGCTGGATTACAAAGAGCCTGCTGAAAGTGTGATGGACACTGAGAAGATGCCGGAGTACCCTGTGGTTGTTGATAAAAAATTAGCATGCATTGGAATTGACAAATGGCTTGATACTGGTGGCCAGAATCCAAGATATACTGGACCACACAATGGTGGATTCAAAGCCCATGGAGTTATTGGTGGTTGCACTGCTGATGTAGCCACATGGGATTGTCCTAATGACTGCTGATGCATATCAACCCAAGGATTTAGAGGAGGTTATAAAGGAGGTATAAACTGACTGATCAAATGTTGTAAGCTTCCCTCCAATGTAGACAAATGGGCAGCATGAGGGCTTTGAATTGCAGGCAGTTGCCTTAACACTGAATGAGTAACAGGGTTCACATCAATGGGGGCTTGATTCACTTGAAAAGCACTCAAATCATTAGTTATCTGGGGTTGAGGAGTTCGTAACATACAGGGAGGAGGTGGAGGCAAAGAAGACTGCCTACTCACACATTGTGGTAACTCAGGAATAGCTTCCTCATTATGCCGCTCCTGCAGACAATCCTGCAGCTCTTGGACTAAGCAGCAAACCAAGAGCAGAGACTAAACTGATCTACTAAAACAGCCCTTCTCCAAGGCCACTAATTGGAGTCACAAGCTACAGCTGTGAACAGTAGGTGGGGCTTCAATGATGTCAACGGTGTCATAGGGCTTTTCAGCAATATTTTTAGACATTTTTTCAGTTCTATTCCTATTTAATGTGTATTTTCTTATCTGTTGTGTGTAATGTGCTGCTGTAACGATGGAATTTCTCCAGTGTGGGATCAATAAAGTTTATCTTATCTTATAAGCACTCTTTACAACTGTAGTGAGCAGGAAAGCATCTCAGAACGCACACCAAACCTTGACGTGGATGGGTTACGACAGCAGAAGACCACATCAAGTTCCGCTCTCGTAGACACAGAATCACAGAAACTGAACAGTGAAATTGGAAAAACCAAGTGGTTGTGTGTTTTTTCTAATCTTCAACTGTCCAGTTTTCATGATAGCCTTAGGTTCCTGTTCTTGGCTGACAGTGGTGGAACCCAATATGGTCTTCTACTGTTGTTGCCCATCTGCTCAAGGTTCGATGCTTTGTGCATGCTGAGTTGTTTTTCTGCTCACCATGGTTATAAGGAGTGATTATATGAATTACTATATCCTTCCTGGCAGCTTGAACCAATCTGGCCATTTTTCTCTGACCTCATTTATTAACAAGATGTTTCCACCCACAGAACTGTCGCTCATTCAATATTTTTTGTTTTTATCATCATCGTATGTAATCTCTAGAGACTGTTGAGTGTGAAAATCCCAGGACACCAACAGTTCCTGAAATCCTCAAACCAGCCCATCTGGCACAAACATCAGTGCCACGGTTAAGGTCACAGACATCACACTTTTTCCCCATGTTGACATTTGATGTGAACCTTAACTGAAGCTTTTGACCTGAATCTGCATTATTTTATGTATTGTGCTGCTGCCACATGATTGGCTGACTGGATCACTGCATAAATGGGCAGGTGTACAGGTGTTCCTATTAAAGTGGATGGTGGTTGTACATCATTTGGGCAAACACAGTCTGCTGCTCTGAAGCACTGGTTTTCTCTTCATATAGTGACTTGATACTCTGGACAAGGCACGACAAGAACTAATCAACACTTGGCCTTATTTATTTTTGGCCTTGACTTGAATATCTGCTTAGTTGATTTTTGTGTATGTCCTGTGCCCTCAAATATACATGAGAATTGGTCTGCTAGGCCATTCTGTTTAGATGGATTGAATGAACTGTGCAGTGGTGATTTTTCAAGAAAACTATTTATTTATTTATTTTTAACAATCTTCACAGTGCACTCTTGTGTTAACTGTAGCCTGAGATTTATGTTCTTGGCTGACAGTAATGGGACCTGATGCGTTCTCTGCTGTTAGACAAACCATCCTGTTAGCCTATTAAATTGTTTAAACCTCAGTTTAAACATTTGAATCATTTTTCCAAACACTTCAGTCATTTGTGTGCAGAGTATTGACAATAGGCCCTGAATTTTTCAAGACTTTTTGGTATGCTGTGGTAGTGGTTGACCACTTGATTAGCTCAGATGATAGTGCTTGAGCTCTATCCTGGCAATGGTACTGGTATTGAAGTTCCCATAGAACAAATGGTAAGACAGAATTCCTAGTTAATTTAATTAAGATAATTGTATTTACCACCATTTTCAAAATAAGCAGCATTTACTGTAGCCTTTATATAATTTGTGAGTCTTGTTGTATATTGAGAGAACATGAATCTAAGCCAATTCAGCTAACATCACAAATGCGACAAAAGAATAATGCTTTGCCTACTGCATACCACATACTTGCATGATTATCACCATGCTAAAGTGCATAATGACATCAGCTTAAACAAATTTAAATACCTACCTGTCAATCCACCTTCCATTTGTTGCACTTTTTTTTTTTTTTATAAATAAATTTTACATATGTTGACATTTTGAAGTGGTTTGTTTTGTTGTGAGGTACACTTATTCAGATTTGTTTGAAAAGGAGTGCTTTTGCTTAAGTGATTTTTTTTATTTTTATCTTTGGGATTATGTTTCCTTGCAGAGCTATATTTACACCAATAGGGAAATTAGTTTGGATTCTCTGTTCAGAAACGGTCTTAAAAACCAACATTAAAAATATTTGTGATTATATCATGGATTGGCTATCCAGGCTGAAAAAATTGTGATCTTATATTGCCAGGTTGCCCACCTCATAACAAAGCCAAAGGTTTTTCACTGCAGTCACAACCCGGGCATGGAGAAATGTAGGACCTTGTGTGATTTAGGGGTATAAGAGTAACAGAGACTACTTAGGCCAAAGTACCTTTTCAAACTAATTTTAATAAAGGGCCCTTCCCAATAAAATGTTAGCAATGATTTCTAAAATGAAAATCATCAAGCATGTATAACGTATTTTAAAAACATTAAACAAAAAAATACATCACCTCTATTAATGTCTTCAGTGTTTAAAATGCATTAAATGAAAAGGTGACATGTGTAAATACTGAGTACCTTAGCTGAGTACAACAATAATTCTGATGTATGTTTGCTGACTAACTTAACCTTGGGTAACTAGTTGCTACAGTAACGTTAACTTGGCAAATCAAGTTACTTTGTCAGTAAGTAAATCTAGTGTGTCAGGACAGTAGACAGGAGCCTGTGCAGCAACATCAATTCGGCAGGAACAAGAAACTAGGCCCAGTGACAAAAGAAGTTGCTCAGAGAGGAGGATGGAGTTTGACTGCCAGCCATCTACAAGTTCTGCAGAGAAAAGGCTTGAAGCCAAAGAGGAAGAAAATGTTGCAAGAAAGATGCATTTTGCTAAGCATCGAATGGGCACTTGAAGGACTTGTGCAGGCCAAATAAACTTTTTACCAGCAAGTTGTGGCTGGTATGCTAAAAAGTTCAAATTAAGTGGTGTCAATAGATGTTTTTATTTTTTAGCAAATGTTAGCAAGAGTGAACCAGAATGCATCGTTAACATGTTAAAATATTGGGAGGATACCCCCAAACCCCCCTATAGGGATTTAATTCATAAACATGTTACCTCTTGTGGGTTTGCAGGTCTGTCATTGTATTTGTTTACATTTTTAAACAGCATTTATGAATGTTTTAATTAACAATTTAAATATGCAGAAATAAACGTGCAATCTTGATTCGAACATTTTGAAAAATGTGTTAAAACGGTCATTCAAATCATGAAAATTGGCCTGTACTCATTTTAACCGTGACCTCATTGAACAGGCAGGAACTCCAACATTTCAAAAAGGCAAAAATTCAATTTTGATCATCTGCCAATTCCAACCCACCAGCCAGCTCTCCCCTATAATGCAGCAGCTACAAACCGGGGAGGGTGACCACCCATTGTTCTACGAACAATTTGCATTAATATATAAAACATAAACCAAGTAATGCTGTTGTAGTTAAGATTGTTAGTTCAGCCAGACGTTACAGAATGAAACTACAGTGCAGACTCCACCCCACTTGCCCATTAAATTGATTTTGTCAGTGGTCACAATTTTCCTGTGGTGCTTGCCAACATTTCCCATTGTGGTGTTAAAGTAAATGAGTTCCAGGTAAGAAGAGGTGGAAGGTCTGTTAACTGAAGGGAAAAGTATGCAGAATGTGAAAGACTTTTGTTTCTGGTAGTGGTTACTTTTGCTTCATCTCGGTTAATTTTGTGTGCTTTGTTGATACCATGAGCATGTAATAAAAAGTGTAGCACAACTAAGCAAAGAGAGCTAATGAAAGTCCCTGGTTTTCGTGGCATAATTCTCTCTCTCTCTCTCTCTCTCTCACACACACACACACCCACCCACACACACACACACACACACACACACACACACACACCCACCCACCCACCCCCCCACCCCCCGAGTAGCGGTCTCTCTGAAAGAACAATGCATGTTAAATGTCCAGCTAGCTTAAGGACAAATATATTAAGAATGGCTAAGAACCCCATGTCTGTTTTGTCTTATATGTGTGATCAAATAGGTTTACATTATTATTTAAAGTAAAAGATTTATTATTTCATAGTGATTTCATAATTCAGGGAGGCGAACAGCACCATTCTGTATGAGCTGCTTCCTTTTACACACTCTGTCCCTGAAATATGATCCTCAATATATATATATATAGTTAACTCTGTGTACATTACTTGCCCAGAACAGTAAAGTGTTGAGCAGGGATAGGCCTTGGCCTCAGAGGAGATGGGTTTAAAAGAGATAACACAGAAGGGACAGATGGGAGCATAGAAGATAGAGGAGACTTTTTTCCCCGCTTTAATGTGCATTGTGGGTATGTTTAAAATTATGAGCTAGTGCTAAAAAAAAAAGTTGCTGGTCTCACTGGTAGGGTGAAGTGTGATGATAATCATTATGTACATGGGGTGGAGTTTGCTGTAAACAAAGGCACAGCAGAGGCTGGTAATGCACAATTCTGATGTTTGAGCTATATGCAGGGGATTTTAGCATGTGCATAGACGAAGTCTGAGTACACACAACTTTCCCTGTGTAAATATTGGCACGAATTTTGCATTGTCAGTCGGCAATGTTCACAGTGCATAGAATATTTTTGTTAAAACAATTTCAGGATGTCCTTGAGCTGCCATCAGTTTCCCTGACAATCCTATAATAGTAATTCACCATCAACACTGAGTCAGGGGTGTCGAGCGGGATAATTAGTGGGAAATTTTTACACATGCATCATACTCCACCTCAGATATGCCTAATTTTTCTAATCTTAACAGTAGAACCTAGTTTCACTCATAGTTCCAGTAGCATCTAGTGAACAACAGACATTAAGTTTGGAATTATTTGAAAGAAAAGGCTAGCTTTTGCCACATCTTCCAGATTGCTTTGTTGGCATGGAGCTGGTGTCCAATTTGATTTGTCCTCAAAATGCTGCCTTCTTCTGCAAATAGATTTTGTGTGGTCTAGAAGCTTGTTCATGATTTATTTAGTTTAATTTTATGTGAGACATAATGAGAGTTTATGGGAGAATAAAAACGGTTTAAAAAAAATAGATTCAGAGTATAATTAACTTATGTAGAGAGAGTTTGCTATAAACACTGATTAAAATAAAATTTGTTTTCGCTGAATGATGAGAGGAAAGCATAGTATTAGTACGAAATAGGACTCAAATGTGCCGTAGTTTGCCTCCAATATAGGATTAAAATGTAAGCTTGTGTTTGTGGTTTTATCCCCTGTAACATAATTCCACAGTAATGTAGTAAGTGCTCACGTTGCCTGGCTATTTTAATGTCACTAATAAGCTTACCACTTCAACCCTGCTGTTTAAAAACTGAATTACAACAGATGCTCTTAGTCTTCAGCAGTTCAAACAATATAGCTTTCTCTGATTTTTGACTGGTATATTTGTTGCTGGTATGTGACCTTGTTCAAATTTTTGTCATATTTGCAGCTACACACACCTACAGTTTTTTTATGCTACATATATACAAAGTATCATGAAATTGTGAAGTTGGCGAGCAGACGGTCATATTTGATGTCCGTACATTCGAGCTACAACGTGGGGTAGGAAAAAAACAAGGAGGCCTCCATGTTTGTCTTTTGTTAACAACAAGCAAGCCATCAAACTGTGATGAGTAATGTATATTTTCCTCCTCAAATCAGCAATCTGTATAAGTAATGATATAGATGTAACAAGTGAATCTTTATGCTGATTTGATCTAAAGCATGAATATACAATAAAGCATAACTATTTAAGGGTAAGTGGTGCTCCTTTGTTTACTTCTGATTCTGTGATCAGCCATGTTGATTTGAAGTCACTTTCTGAACTCTGAGGAAGTCGGAAATGATGAGGGGAATTATGAGTTATGACTTCAAGTCGATTGCAGTATTCTTTATAGAAGGAAAATTATATGACTGTTCTGCATTTATGTTTTTGAAAAGATAACCCATCATCCATGCAAGTTAATTAATCCTACAAGTAAAAGCCAGAAAGTGTGTGTTACAGCAGGCCTCTATGCGTAATCGTTTTGTCTCAGTGTTTGGGCTAGTGATTTGTGCATCCCTTTGACCAGAATTGCATAATAATTACTGTGGAACTATTTCAGTTTTTTTTTTTTTTTGGTATCACAGTGATGTCATCACTCTCCTACATCTAGCCCTGCCCGTTGTGAAGTCCCTCTTCTCCTATGAATTGCTATGAAACTTTATCTCACATCAGTAAAGCACTCATTAGAGCATATAGTTCTGAACCATTCACATGCTTTTGTACCCCCTTTGCCCTTTTTTCAAACTCACTGTGAAACGGATCATATTGGCTCAGATATTGCAATCATATTCTAGCTGCTGCATTTTCCCTGTCTCTCCCGCCTGCAGAGTGGGAACTGTTGATGCTATGGGAACAATAAGGTTGATCTTTGCTGGCTGTTTTGCTTTCTCTTAGGGCTGGGCGATCAAACGGTATCGGTATTTATTGATGGTACACCTTTATCAGTAACAATAGAAAAAATGTTCGGTATAAATGTAAACGGACATGAAGTTTGGTTGCATGAACAACCCTCAAGCGTGTGCCGTCCCTGGATCATAAACAACCCATCATATGCCTTGATAAAGGAATGTGCTACGAGTGACGAGCAACCAGCCAATAACAAATTGCGTATCTGTTGCATTCGGTTGCGCCATCGCCATGTGACATCAGAACACACAAACGTGAAAATGAGTTCAGTGCCTGCCGAAGAGATTGTGAATAAAAAAGGACGTCAGCTCACCAGAGTGGCAGTTTTTTGGTTTCTTTTCATCTGACCAACAACAGAACACCATTGTGGGAAAGCTTTAAAAAAAAAAAAAGAAGTCAGAAGAACAAGCTGCGACACATGCACAGCGCTCTGCACATGAACAGTGCGTGTGACTGAACAGCGGGCAAGGAAGAAATATGACTTGTTGTGTTTTCTGTTAAAATGTCGGCCCTGAGGAGGACATTGAGTGTCCTCAGAGCAGGAGCGCCCCTTGTCAGATGCGGACCTCAGCACAGTGTTATCTTTAAGTAAGTGTTAGTGAGGAATTTTTATACGAGACTAGGCTAACTACTGTATGCTAACAGGCTGAGCACAAACCAGAACATCAGGAGTCACATTCTTCGTTATAATGCGATGTTGATCTCTCTTAAAGTTGCCAGGATTGTTCTATGTTTATATGTATAACTGCGTACATTTTGTAACATCTTATTTATTAAGTTCAAGAGTTTCTTTAACACTTGTTTATTTAATTTTCATATAAGAGAAAATATTTGTTTAAATTCTGTTTTTTTTTTTTTTTTTTTTCCACTGTTAAAGCTAAAATTACTTGTTGTTTGCCTTAATAAAGTGGGTACATTAAAAATATAGTGGTTAAGTTCAAACCTTTTTTTCAACTGGTCTTTGTTTAAAAAAAGATTAAAATGTATCAATAATTATCGATACCGAATGATGTGAAACATATTGTGATATATTTTTTAGCTGTACCGCCCAGCCCACCCACCCTGCTCCTCCAACAAACACCACACCATATCACCATTATGTGACTGGTTCTTTAATAGCTTGCAAGTTTTGCAAATGTTACGCTCAAGAGCAAATAGTCAGCTGCTGGCCTTTGAGTGTTGTCAAAGTGCAGCAAGCAAAGGGAACTGTGAAAGTTAAGGTAGTCATTTGATGGAGGATTTGCCCAGTTAGATGAATGGTGTCTTTCTTCTGATTAAGGGTAATTCTTTCAACAATGACTAATTTGTGGCACATCATCTTACTTAATTTAATTTACAGTGGTCTGCATACCTCCTCTTCATGAATAATGGTATAGTACAGAAAGTACCTGTACCCATTAAGCTGTTTAAGCTCAGTTTCAAAAAGGATGGTAATATTTTGTGCTACTCATTATTTTAACCAATCCAGCAATTTGTTACCTCCATGTATTTTTTTTTTACATTTTTTTTTTATTGCACATCTATCACATTTGCCAATGTTGAGTTAGATCCACCTGTGTGCATGCAGTCTCAATGGACCTCACATGAAGTAACTAAAAAAACTTTGCTGTTTTGGGACTCCACAAATATTATTATTTTTCTGCTGTTTTCAGCCACTGCTATGGTAAATACATTTACATTACGTAAAGTAATTAATGTTTTGATTCTTGCGTAATAGGGAAGGGTACTTTATCAGTTTATACTATTTTTCCATCATTCGGAAAGATGTCTTATGAGCTAGCACACAGAGCAAATCTCAAGGTCGAACCATTAGCTTAGAGATACACTATCAACAAATTATATCATTAATAATTTTGGAGAGCTGAACGGTTTTTTAATTTTTTTTTTTATTTTAATATCTAATTAACTGCTTCCAATCAGAACTTGCAGTTGTTAGTTAAAATTTTAGGAAAGATAATGCAGTACCAGTGATATCTCAGAAAAGTGTATTCTGCCTCAATTTATTACAATATTAATATTACAGTGGTGCTTGAAAGTTTGTGAACGCTCTAAGAGTTTTCTACATTTCTGCATAAATATGACCTAAATCATCATAAGGTTTTCACACAAGTCCTAAATGTAGATAAAGAGAACCCAATTAAACTAATGAGACAAAAATATTATACTTGGTCATATATTTATTGGAGAAATTGATCCAATATTACATATTTGTGAGTGTATGTGAATCTTTGCTTTCAGTATCTGCTGTAACTCTCAGCAGCAATAACTGCAACTAATATTCTTTTGTAAAACAGTAGTGTGCTTAAGGTCTTTATCTTGCTGCTTGACCCATTTTCTCTTGAGATTCAATTCACAGACAGGTGTCCTTACATTTTCCTTTACAGTTCACTGGTATAATTCAGAATTTTTGTGTTCTCCTAATAGTGGGCTCATGAACATTAGCCAATGTGAGAGAGGCCTTTAGTTGCTTAGAACTTACCCTGGGTTCCTTTTTGACTTTTGTGGACTATTACACATTTTGCTCTTAGAATGATCTTTGTTGGTCGACCACTGCTGGGGAAGGTAACAATGTTCTGACTGTGGATTGGTGGAGTCCACACTCTTTAGAGATGGTTTACACCCTTTTCCAGCCTGATGAACATCAGCAACTCTTTTTCTGACATCCTCAAAACTCTCCTTTGTTCATACCATGATACACTTCCACAAACTTTTTTGTGACGATCAGATTCTGAGAGAACCCTGTTCTTTAGATAAAACAGGGCACTCACTCATACCTAATTATCATCCTATTGAATGAAAACACATTGCTCTAATTTCACCTTCAAATTAACTGCTAATTCTAGAGGTTCACATACTTTTGCCACTCACATATGTAATATTGGATCATTTTCCTTAGTAAATAAATAACCAAATATATTTATACTACACTATAATTATTTATTAGCTAGCAGGGGACACAGAATAACAAATAACATGGTTTTAGAGACAGCATTGATATTCTCACTGGGTCATTTTTGTCAGTGTGTGACCAAAATTTCATGGTAAATGCCTTAAATGTGCTTGTTTGTCAGCTCTAAATACAGTGCAATACAGGTCACATTTTTTCCTTCTGTATGCATTATAAATGCCACTTTCCAAGCTTGTCTAAACATTGTGCTCATGTCCCTCTATTTTCAGGGTTCCTGTTATTCAAGGATTTCTGTATGAATGAAATAGACGAGGCCGTTCCCCAGCTGAAGTTCTATGAAGAGGTAAGATGAATTTTCAGTTCTTCCTCTTTCTTTAATCCCTCTTATTGCAGATTTAAGCACTGCACAGCAATGACTACTCACTTAAAATAAAGACATGTATCATTATAGGTTATGGTTTAAAATGACGCCGCCCAACAATCTATCTGAACTTATGCTTAAAAGGTTTCTCTCAAGGGATAGAAGGGGGGAATCTTGAACCAACATGACAGCTTTGTTGCAGTTCATTGGTTCAGTGGTAAAAATCTAGTCATTGCAGGTCTTTTACATGACTCCATTTAGCCAGCACAAATGAAAAGTTAGCATTTTCAGTTAGTAAAATCTTTCACACTGTTCACTGTGTGAAATTGAAGCAATATGCTGTTATATGACCTCCTGGGACAGGGAAAGGGGTCAGATTTTAAGAGGAAAAAGAAATATATAGTCCCCTCCAAAACTATTGGAACAGCGAGGCCAATTCCTTGTTTTTGCTGTAGATGGACAGCCATTTGAGTTTGAGATCAAACGATGAATATGAGAAGAGTTACAGGTGTTTCTTGTATCTGAACATCTACTCTTGGGTTTAGCCCTCAGTTTCACCTGTTAAGACTGTTAAAAAGGATAAGCCAACATGAAGAACGGAGAGCTGGTTATGGGAGATAAGCAAGCCATTTTGAGGCTGAGAAAATGGGGAAAATCAATCGGAGACATTGCACAAACTTTGGGTATAGCCAATACAAAAATTTGGAATGTTGTGAAAAAGAAAGAAACCCCTGGTGTACTGAAAAACAGACACCAAATAGGTTGGCCAAGGAAAACAACAGCTGATGACAGAAATGCAGAAAGGTTGTGAGAGCTGTGGAGAAAATCCCCAAAACACCATCACCAACAACCTCCATCCTCCATGGGGGATTTATGTTGGTACATTTTTTATATATATATATAAATATATATATATATAGGCTTAAATTAAATGAGGCTCAGACATCTGTTTCAAAACGTGCATGTTATTTTAGCACTTCTGTCAGTGAAACAACTCAATACAGCCAAGGCTCATGTTTTGTGTCATGTTTTTGCAGTGAGAAACAACCTGAGGGCGCTGTGGTATACGGTATTGTGATCGACCCACAAGGGGGGAATGAGACTTATCGGATAATGTGAAACACAGTTGCACATTTCTTTGACGAATACTTTATTTCTTTTACAAGTGTAGTACATATACCACAAGATTATAAAACTTTTGAAAGAAATACCAGTAGTACGGTAACCTAAATAATATGTTAAAAATCTAAATATTAAATAATTTTTTTTTCAATGTTACTGGGTGATAGGCCTGTAGATGGCTCCTGAGATTTGTAGTGTTTGCACGTTTAACACCCCCCCCCCCCCCCCCCCCCCCATAAGGCTTCATCCAAATTTATTGGTTCACCTCTTTCCTTAGGCATGAATCCAAAATGTTCCCAAATCACCGATATACCATTTGGTTTCCCAACAAGATCCATTGCAGCAGCAAAACTCGAAGTGAAATTGAAGAATTCACCTGACTGGATTTTGACAAACCCGCACCAAACTAACAGACAAAACCATATAAGCAGTTTATGATTACATAATTTGTGTATTAACACAAAATCTCCCGCTATATGGTAGGTTAAAAATAAAATTAATATTACAACTGTGATTATTATTATTATTATTATTATTATTATTATTACACTTGTATACAAAAGGTTGCACTTTGTACTGGTCATAGAGCCCACTCAAGCAGAAACATTAACGTGGCATGTGATGCGACACTACCGCAGATGGCACTCCACCACCGGTGGCAAACTACCACCGCAGTGGTGTGGTTGTCATGGCCAACTTCACAGCCCTATACAGGAACCTTTTTCTGCCAATTTACAGAGAAATGCATCCAAATTAATGAGAAGGAACTTTGTCATGCAGGAAGACAATGCAATCAAATGCAACCATATACAAATGCAATCAAATATTAAGTGTTATTTACTTTAATTTACTTCAAGACTTCTCTGTTTCTGTACTTTTGCTCACCTAAAAATTGGGTGGTCTGATACAAAAGGTTCTATGCTTTATGTTGTTTAACACAGGGGTGTACAATCTTATCCGCAAAGGGCCAGTTTGGTTGCAGGTTTTCATTCCAATCAAGCAGGAGCCACACTGGCTTTCAATAGTCCCTGAGAGCCTGTGGTTTTTGTTTGGTTGGAATGAAAACCTGAACCCACACTGGCCCTTTCCGGATAAGATTAAACACCCCTGGTTTAACACATCTAAATGTAAATACCAGTAAATAAAAAACTGAAATCCTAAACTCTTATCTCATATCCATCTTTTGATCTCAAACCCAAAGGTCTCTGGTGTATAGCACAAACAAATGAATTAGCCTTGCTGTCCCAGTAGTTTCGGAGGGGATTGTATACACTGTATACACAAGACTGAACATGAACTGCAATTATGAACTTGTAAAATATAGTTTTAAAAAAATTCTATGATTGAATTGTCTCTAAATTCAGTCCATCATTGCACTCTGTCTGCGGTCATGCAAAGTGGCACATCACAAGGCCTGCATTTGAAAATGGTCGTTGTCTTTGCCAAGCAGTGTAGATAGTGTCTTCTCCCTTTCTATACAGTGAAGTCACATGTGTAGCCATTCATACAACTTGAAGCCCCACTTCGTTGGCTTATGCACTGTGTATTGCTTCATCCCTCTGGAGGGATGACAGAGTCTTGAGCCTTAAGAGAAAACTAGAAAAGATTGTAAGCTAAATATCAGAAAACATGAAACGTGCTAAGGTAAGATATAGCCAAGATGGCGTGAAGCCGAGATAACTAATGCAGTCATGCAGACACATAGGGACATTTCACCAAAGCCATAACAATATGTTTACACATTCACATTTCATTTGAAATGCAATTAAATAATTAAGTTAAAAATTCCCCTTGGGGATCAATGAAGTACTCTGTCTATAACTGTTTTCTTGTGTATAAAGAAACTGTAGTCAGATTGAGCAGAATAATGTAATTTCCTTAGATTGCATTCTGCCAAACAGAACTAGATGTTTAGCATGCGTAAAATGCTTGCTTTGCACTAGCTCAATACATCACATGCACCAGTGTGAACTAATAAACCAGTGTGTAACTAATAATGTTCGCAGCATATGCATTTAGCATCAGGTAAATACAACTACATTTGTTCATACAACTAGTTCATTACTAGTTTAGCTGCCTACAGTTGCATAAGGTTTTGCAAATTTACAACAAACCACTGATAACCAAAGTTTTGCAAGAGAGAAAAGAACACTGCACAAAATTTACTTACAAAACAAGGAGGAAATTGAGGCACTTCTCAAACCATGGAGTTGATGCTGTCTGCTTCAGAGCCTATGGACGTGATGTTTGGAATCACTCCTATATAGCTGCTCCAGAGTTTAACTCAAGATCGTCCTCCGGTGTACCATTGTGTTATTTCCAAAATCCTAAATAAAACACTTTTAAGTTGTGTGAGATGTAAATAGCACTTTTGTGGCATGCATATATCTATCCATAGTACTATTTATTATTGGTGCACAACTAGAGGATGACTGTTCTTTCCACCAACAAGGAAAAACAACTGTTGTCTTTTGTAAAGTACAACTTCAACTTTTTAAAAACTTAAACTTTAAAAGTTTGAGTTTGATTGATATTTTCTATCCTATTTTGATATAAAATTTACATCGCCATCACATAAACTACAATATAACTCTTGTTTTTTCCTGTCAGCTATATGTTAATGTTGCCTTGTTGGAAAACAATTTGTTGATGTTAAAAGTATTTTGTTTGTGATATATACAAGTCCCATATTTAAATGGTTTTGTCGGGAGTTCCAGTAAACAAGACCCCAGGTGACACATGTTCATTTATCCAGTGTTGCACAACAGAGACAAAGAGAGCTCAAATTTCATATGCGGATAGGCAATTTATTACTTTGAAAGATGGCATGTAGCTTTTGTTAATATCATTGGCATTTTCTTTACACAAAAGCTGTAAATGTTAATCAGACTGTAGACACTGGCATCTACACCACTGGGGGTGCTGAACAATCAGGTTAAACAGCTGTTCTTCAAGACACTTTGTCAGAAGTCCTCTTTTACATAGTTGATTATTCACTGGTTGCTATAATCCTAAGGACTGACTTGATGTCAAAGAGCATCATAGCCTGATGATTACTGTATCAAATTAGAGTGTGTGATTTGGAGTTCAGATTACCAAACTCCTGTTTTGTCTTCTCAGATTAAAGAATATGAGAAGTTGGACTCTGAGGAGGAGAGACTAAGTCGCAGTCGGCAGATATATGATGGCTACATAATGAAGGAGCTCCTGTCATGTTCACATGTAAGACCACAGCCTGATTGTCAAAAGAACAAGCCTTTTAAAAAAAAAAAAAAAAAAAAAAAAAGTTTATATTTGCATTAGTGCATATCATTAAATGCTTCTCTTGGTTTTTAAGCACTGTGTTTCATGAGATATGTCAGATCAAGGCAAATGGATTTCTTGCCCAGTTAATCATCCCCGGCCACCATTTCAGCAGCATTTTTGTGGCTCCATTGCCATTTAACTTTCACCTTTCCACATTGTTTTTAAAAGAAAGATATAGGGTTGGGGCGCTTCAATCAGATTTCACTGTTGACTTTTTGATTTACACTATAACTGAGGAAAGCAAGAGATGTTTCTTTGGATACTTTATGCAGTAAATACATGCCTTGCATATATCTATCTAGTAGGGCTCAACATTAATCGAGTATTGATCTTGATTACGATTTTGACTGCCCACGATTTCATGAACATGATCGACTGCGATATTGTTTAGTTTGTCCTCTGCTCATAGAAAACTCCCCTGCAGATCAAATCAAGCGCTTCCTAAACTTACAGCCAGACACCATAGAGTGGCGCAGGGATAACATCATTTTGTACGCCAAAACGCAGAAACGGTTAACATTTTAGCGCTCACACTGTGAGCTTCACTTCAGGTTTCAGCGCGAGTGTTCTCCAGCGCTTGGGCGAGGGGAAATCATGACACTAACAAGTTGCTAAATGGGACTACAGACGTTATCGGGGATATTAAACATCACGTCGCACAAGAAAAAACTTTGCAGATAAACTGGTTCAGGTTTGGGGAATTGGTAAATTCCCCAAAAAGAAACATGGATGAAGATTCATCCACAGAGTAAATCCATATTATGGAAAATGTTTTTAAATCAAGTTTGGAAAAGTTGTCGGAAGCTTGGTGATGGTGACGTTGAAGTCGCGCGACCGTGGTGTAGTTCGTTTATAACATATGGTTAGCTGTTTATTTATGGCGATCGTATTTAGGCTTCAAACTTCATAAAAGTTGTGTACATTTGGGAATATTATCTTAATGGACAAACCATGTTCATATTGTAAACTTTTGTTGATCACAGAGCTTATTTTTTGTGACAATCCAAAAGCCTATGGGAAAATCCTATTGGGTTTTTGTCGAGGGAACCGGTGTGATGATAACTTCCAGTACAAAAGTACGTCATCCCTGCACCACTCTATTGGGTAACTTGGCTGTGTCTCTCCTATAAACACTGTTATTGCCTTTTCTGCATACACCTGAATTGTTTTCATTTGGTTGCATATTGTTATATTTGATTGCATGTTTTCATTTGGTTGATGGCATATTTATTTTAACTTATCCTATATTTTGGGTACAATTTTATTTAGATTTTGCTTCTGTGAGATAATGCACTTTAAGGACCAGTCTAATTTGATGCAAAGATTTGTACATTAGCAAGAATGGAGCACAGCATGGAGATGAAAGCAGTGGTCTGTTTATTTAAATGTGAAAGTGCACAAAAAATATGTTGTCACTAAAATCAATGAATAATCGTGCTAAATAATCGTGATTTCAATATTGATAAAAAAAATAATCGTGATCATTTTGGCCATAATCGCGCAGCCATACTATGTAGTAGGCTTGCAACGGTATAACACGGTATGAAAATTGACTTATCATACCATGTACATTTTCTCATCTACGATATTGGGAAAGAAAAAGAAGCAACTGTACGGAGAAACTCACCTGCGCATGCGCATCACCTTTACCCCTCGACTGCCTGTCAGACTTGTCAACTTGCTCCACACTGTCACATACCAAGGAGGTAACTCTGGACTTCAGTTCCCATCAGCCACTGCACTGTACTACAATATGGCACATGACCACCTGCACCTGAATCACGTTTTTGTTAACGAGCACACTTATATATAGCCATTGTTTGCACTGCTTCTCTGTCTTACGTTTGTCTTAGACTACCGTTGTCCATGTTACCGTGTGTTGATGCTGTTAGTTTATGTTTATTCCTTGCCACAGTGTTTTGCATTAGTCATAGTATCTTTTGTGTTTTGTTGGTTTACTTAATAAAAATGTTTAAAATCTGCGATTGCTTCCGCATCTACCTTTGAAATGTGACAGAACGTAAGACCTACAACGGAAGCAGCAGATCACCCTGAAGTAGGTGGGCTTCAATCTACCACGTATTTTTACGGAGAACTATGCCACGCCACAACAACAAGAGGAGGAGTACCACGCTGAGCCACGTAAGCAGCAGGTCGCCATGAAGTACCTGGGCTTCACTCTACCACCTGTGTTCACGGAGGACCACGCCACGCCAACAGGAGGAGGAGTCCGGGTACAAGTGGGAGTCTGTGGTCTGGGCAAGTACCATCTCCCACCCTCCCTCCCCTATAATGGATCTAGTTTAGCAAACGGAGTCAGCAGAGAACGAAAGTCAGCCTCCCTGCTTGTCTGAGGATGCCGCTCAGCTTTTCGATTCAGCTGAGGACGTCACTCAGTCACCCTGGTTGGCTGAAGATGTTGCTCCGTGTCCTGACATACCCCCAAGTGCTCTCCTCTGTTCACCAACCCCACGCACAACGCACCTGTGCTTGCCGGCTCCGCTGAGGAAGGCACTCAGCTTTACTGCCTGGCGGAGGACGTTGCTCTGCCTTCCTGCTCGGCTGAGGACGCCATTCTGCCTTTCTGTTCAACCGAGGACATCACTCTGCCTTCCTGCTTGGTTGAGGAAGTCCCTCCGCTTTCCTGCTCGGCTGAGGACCTCGCTCTGCTTTACTGCTCAGCTGATTACGTCGCTCTGCCTTCCTGCTCGGCTGAGGTCATCGCTCTACCTTCCTGCTCGGCTGAGGTCATCGCTTTGCCATCCTGCTCGGCTGAGGTCATCGCTCTGCCATCCTGCTTCGCTGAGGACGTCGCTCTGTCTCCATGTTCCGCAGAAGACGTCGTTCCTGTGCGCCGTATGTCACTCCCCCTTCCTGCTCCACGGAGGGCATCATTCCCCCCTCATGCTCCACAGGGAGCATCGTTCTTCCCTTTGGCCTCGTGGAGAACCACGCTCCCCTCCCTGGCCTCTCGGAGAACCTCACTCCCCTCTATGGCCTCGTGGAAATCTTGGAGCTTCCCCCGGGCCTCGCGGAGAACATCGCTCCCCTCTCCCTGTCCTGCAGAGGAAGTTGTCCCGCTGTCCTGCCACGCAGACGTGGTTGTCCCGCTGTCCTTCCACGCAGACGTCGCTCTGAGATCCAGCCCCGCTGAGGATGTCGCTCTGTTTACCTGTTCCGCTGAGGATGTCGCTCTGCTTACCTGTTCCGCTGAGGACATCGCTCTGCGTACCTCTTCCACTGAAGACATCGCTCTGCGTACCTGTTCCGCTGAGGACGTCGCTCTGCGTACCTGTTCCGCTGAGGACGTCGCTCTGCATACCTGTTCCGCTGAGGACGTCGCTCTGCCTACCTGTTCCGCTGAGGACGTCGCTCTGCCTACCTGTTCCGCTGAGGACGTCGCTCTGCCTACCTGTTCCGCTGAGGACGTCGCTCTGCCTACCTGTTCCGCTGAGGACGTCGCTCTGCCTACCTGTTCCGCTGAGGACGTCGCTCTGCCTACCTGTTCCGCTGAGGAAGTTGCGTTGCTTTCTTGCTCCGCTGAGGACGCCGCTCAGTCTCCTAGTTCTGCTGGGGACATTTTGCCCAAGGGGCCAGGACCACCAGATGGAGGGAGTGCATTTTTGGGTGCTCCGGGTGCTCCCCTTGGGGGGGGGGGGGGTCTGTCATATATCAAGAAGGTAACTCTGGACTTCAGTTCCCATCAGCCACTGCACTGTACTACAATGTCACATGACCACCTGCACCTGAATCATGTTTCTTTTAACGAGCACACTTATATATAGCCATTGTTTGCACTGCTTCTCTGTCTTACGTTTGTCTTAGACTACCGTTGTCCGTTACCGTGTGTTGGTCCTGTTGGTGTGTATGTTTATTCCTTGCCACAGTGTTTTGAATTAGTCATAGTATCTTTTGTGTTTTGTTGGTTTACTTAATAAAAACATTTAAAATCTGCGATTGCTTCCCCATCTATCTTTGAAACGTGATACACACACACACACACACACACACACACACACACACAGCAGAGAAAATCTCAGAGAGAAGTGAGGCTGATATCACCAGTCTCCATCCCCCACCATAAGAGAAAGTAATATCAGCAGCATGGGATTACTTTTGATATCCCATAAACAAAAGGGGGGTTGTCCTCAAAGACAGATGTCCAGTTTGGCAAAAGGATATGTCCCTTTTATAATTAAAAATCCCTAACAAAAAAACCTCTGAACATTTAAACGTCAGTCATAAAATATGCCATCAAAATAATTTTCCACATCCAGGCTTCTGGCTACATCTGTGTTCGGTACATCTGTTCTTCCGTCCGGTAACTTCTGACTGGCGCGCACACACACACACACACACACACACACACACACACACACACACACACACACTCTAAACATAAATGACTTGTGCTTCAGAGCACGCAGGTGAAACACTACCACAAACCTGTTATCTTGCGGTCGGAGGCAAATGTCTGATATTTGGGAAGGGAATCGTGTGAGACAGTTCTGGGAGGTAATTATACCAAATCATTTCGGTGACAGACTTTGGCTCAGACATTTCAGAATGTCAAAAACAACATTTGAGGTGCTGTGCAATGAGATTGGTCCACTGGTTAGTGTGGTTATACTGTATAATGCGTTGAATATCCACTCACATCAGCCAATTATCCAGTCACATATTCTGTTGTGAAACAATAAGTTAATATTGCGTTAATATTATGAATTACGTATTAGACTCAATATTGTCCGTTTTTGTTTTATTTCACCAAAAATAGTTCCAAACAAAGCCACAGCAGGTCCTACTCCTTTTTTCCTCCTAATTTATTTTGTTGAAATGAGAGATTTATTATTTATATTATTTTTTTCAAATAGGAGATTTTTTTATACATACTTCCATTTTTATTTTATTTTTTTCCAAAGTTCAGTTATTAATAAAGCATTTGTTCAACCAAAAAAAACTTCTGTTTAAATTCCTTTAAGGGTCTATGTAACTGATGATGATGATGATAATAATAATAATAATAATAATAATAATAATAACATACTGTGAAACCGTGATATTTTCTGAGATGGTTATCGTACCGTGAAATTCTCATACTGTTGCAACCCTACTGTATAGTACTGTGTGTTTGTGTCTTGTAGCCCTTCTCTAAGAAAGCAGTAGACCATGTCCAGTCTCACCTGGCTAAGAAACAGGTACCCCCATCCCTCTTTCAGGTGAGAGACGCCAAGTAAAACTTGATTTTACCTGTTTGGTTTTAAAATGGCTACATCATAGGACTTTCTTATTATAAGTACAGGTAGTATACTTTGTACTAGTGTACAGTGCTTTGTCTGTCAGGTGTAATGCGTTCCTCTTTCCTTTAACTGTGCAGGTAATAACATCTGTTTACCCTCTGATTCATTGAATACCTAAAAGGAAATTATGTTTAGTACCTTTTGTAATTTATATTGTTTGATCAGTGGGAAGCTCAGCAATTCAAGTTTTTATTAGGCATTGTGTTGTTCACTTTATACAGCCTTTAATGTTTGGTAACATGCTGTTTGTTTATTTACCATATGGTATTTAACATGTGGCTTATTTACCACCTGCTATTTTCCTGGAAAATGGTGAATTAGCCTTTTGCAGATAATAACCTTTCAGAACAAAACCAATTTTGCTACCTTTAAAAAAAAAAAAAAAAAATGCTGTTTGCTGTTATTCATGTTTGTTTAAAAAAAAAAAAAAAAAAAAGGCTATAGAAATACCTACTCAGTACATTAAAAGACAAAGATATCCTACTTTTGACACACCAGCCAAAGTGCAACTGCAGAACAGGTTTTTATAATCATAGCTGCTCCAGTTCATTCAGTTTTACATTTTAAATGGCTAATGGTAAAGTCTCGCATATTTTTTTTTTCCCCAGAATAAAAAAGGTATTCAGTATGTAAAAGTAATGTTATACTTACAATAATTGTGCAGACTTCTAGGCCATGTTTGGAGGATTATTATACAAGGCCCCTCACATACAATTTTGTTTTTTTTCTTTTCTAGCCATACATTGTTGAAATCTGTGATAGCCTGCGAGGAAACATCTTTCAGAAGTTCATAGAAAGGTGTGATTTAATGACTATTTTTCATTACCCAATCTTTGTTTTTTCTGTTGCTTTATTATTGTTTTTAACAGTTAAACCTGTTTATTTTTCCTATAGCGACAAGTTTACTCGTTTCTGCCAGTGGAAGAATGTAGAGCTAAATATCCATGTAAGTTTTCTGCTGTATGGTTGAGATTCTAAGCAGTTGAAAATGCGACCTTGCAATTATGAGGCACTTATAAAATTATGGGGAAATTAGCATTTCTTCTGTCAACTACTGCCTTAGGCCATACATTACAGCATAGTAGGTGAATATTATGAATATTAAATGATATTTAGATATAACCACCTTGCAGTTGGTCTGTTTTCTGTAGTAATTTGTCAAAATGTCTTGTGTGTTTCCATGTAGTTAACAATGAACGATTTTAGTGTTCATCGGATCATTGGTAGAGGTGGGTTTGGTGAAGTGTATGGCTGCAGGAAGGCAGACACAGGAAAAATGTGAGTATATGGAATTAAGCGAGATTTTGGGAATACTTTGAAACATTACGAGAATTGAAAAAATGGGGGATTTTCTTACATCACTGCACTGGTTTATGTCTGCCAGGTATGCTATGAAGTGTTTGGATAAGAAGCGGATTAAGATGAAGCAGGGTGAGACCCTGGCACTCAATGAGCGAATCATGCTGTCTTTGGTCAGCACAGGGGTGGGTTGGCTTGCACGCAATCTTGTGAAATAGGGCCACTTTTCTCCCTTATGCAACAGTAAAGTTTGCTCATTTTATTTCTAGTCCTTTTAACCATCTCTCTCTCTCTGTCTCTCTCTCTCATATATTCTGGATCCAGGACTGTCCATTTATCGTGTGTATGACGTATGCTTTCCATACCCCTGATAAGCTATGTTTCATCCTGGACTTGATGAATGGTGAGAGCTGCTATTTCTTCATTCTCTGTATCATTCCAGGCACTACCCTGCTTCGCAGATCTCCCTAAGCAGGATGCTAATTCCCAGTAGGATTATGCTAATAGGGATGTTAATTACAGGCATCTAGTGGAGCATTACACAAGCAATACTTAGCCCTTACACATGCATTCACTCCTGTTATAATTATCTGTACTCCTCTGAATGGTAACTTATTTCACTGTTATAAAATATCTAAAAACTGCATGAAAACTTGTGTGTTAAGGTAAACACTAACTGTTTTAAGGTTTCCTAGAGCTTCCTTCAGCACAATTCAAAACAGAAATCTTAATGCTGGATACTTTTGTGACCATTCCCTAAGAATGGCTACTATAACATTTTAATTTCAACTTATGTTGTTAAAGTGATATTTCTGTGATGTTTGCATTGTAGTCATGCAATAAAGTATGCTGAAAACATGAATTGATATTTTAGGTGGGGATCTCCACTATCATCTCTCTCAACATGGAGTATTTAGTGAGAAGGAAATGCGCTTCTATGCAGCAGAAATTATCCTGGGTTTGGAGCACATGCACAATCGTTTTGTTGTTTACCGAGATCTTAAGGTAAGGGCAAATGCTCCTTTGTCCATAAGTGGCTTTTGCTCAAGTGCAAGTTTTTATTTATTTATTTATTTTTTTACTTAAGACATTTTGACTTCTGCTCTCTATTTGTCAAATGGACAACACTTCAAAAGGTGGTATTAAAGATGCCATATGGGGAAAAAAGCTTTATTACTCCTTTATATATAACTCAGGAGAGGTTACACTGTTCCTTTGAAGTCGCATCATCAGAAGTCTGATAATGCTCTGGTGCAGGAAAAAGTAAAATCCATACAGAATTCTTATACAAATATGTGGTAGTCAGTTGGCATAGATGATTTGCATGGACAGATGACAGATGAATGCAGTGCAGTTTGGACCAGCCATAGGTACAGTTGACTCTCATAACAGCATTGCATTTTTCTTATTTTTTGAAAGCCCAACCAAGAATGCACATCAAAACAGAGACCGTTCTGCTGCCACCCAGATTCAGTCCCAACTTCAAATAATACTAGCTATCTACATGAGCTATGAGCTTAGCAAGCTAGTTTAATTGTTCAATTAGAGCAGGTTACCATACAGAAATGTCAACTCAGGAATAAGAATATGTGACATTTTGACCTTGTGGAAACATTTGGCTGGTTCCTGCAAAGGAAAGCAGCTCTTTTATATTAAAAAAAAAAAAGTAAATGATTGAAAAGTAACCTAAAAAATAAAAGTTTAATTTTGATTCCTGAGGTTAAGGTTAAATTTAGGTGTAACTTAGCATTAATTATCAGCATAAAGAATTATGTTACAAAGATTTAAGGTGTGTGTGGGGGTGGGTGTGTGAGAATCTTTAGAATAATGAGCTGGAATCACCTTTTTCCCCTCTTTTTTAGCCTGCCAATATCCTCTTAGATGAACATGGCCATGTCCGCATCTCTGACTTGGGCTTGGCTTGCGATTTCTCTAAGAAGAAACCCCATGCCAGTGTGTGAGTGCACGTAAAGAATTTTATTTAACCCCTGAAACTTCTGGGTTATTATTTATTCATCTCATACATAGAGTGCATTACTACTAACTTCCTGTGACTTTTTCTCTAAATAGTATGCAAGTTGAAAATGTATGCTCACTGAGCACTTTATTAGGAACACTATAATAATAATAATGGGTAAGGCCTTTCGCTCCCAATATAGGTTCCCTTCTTCATGGCATGGATTCCACAAGATGTTGCAATCCTAAAGGTGTTCTACTGGGTTCAGATCTGGTGACTGGGAATGAAGAACATTGAACTCTTTGTCATGTTCATGAAACCAGTTTGAGATTACTTTTGCTTTGTGACATGGTACATTATCATGGTGGAAGTAGCCATTAGAAGATAGATAAATTGTGGCCATGAAGGGATGCACATGATCAGCAACAATACTCAAACAAGCTGTGGCATTCAAGCGATGATTGATTGGTATAAACGGGCCCAGAGTGTGCCAAGAAAATATTCCCCACTCCATTACACCACCTCCACCAGCCTGGACTGTTGACTTAGGGCAAGTTGGGTCCATGGATTCATGCTATTGGTGCCAAATTCTGACCCTACCATCACCTGATCATCTGTATGCCTCAGCAGAAATCAAGATTCCTCAAACCAGGTTATATTTTTCCAGTCTTCAGCTGTCCAGTTTTGGTGAACATGTGACCACTGCAGCCTCAGCTTTCTGTTCTTGGCTGACAGAAGTGGAACCCAATGTGTAGTACTCAATTGTAGCCCATCCTCGTCAAGGTTCGATGTGTTGCATTCTGAGATGATTTTCTGCTCACCACAGTGGCACAGTGTAGTTATCCGAGTTCCTGTAGCCTTTCTGTCAGCGTGAAACAATCTGGCCATTCATTATTGAACTCTCTCTTCAACAAGGCATTTCGATCTGCAGATCCCATGCTCACTAATCAGCAGTTATAGAAATACTCAATCCAATCCATTTGGCACCAACAATCATACCATGGTAAAAATCACTGAGATCACATTTTTCCCCCATTCTGATGATTGATGTGAACATTACCCAAAGCTGCTGATCCGTATCTGCATGATTTTATGCATTGTTCTGCTGTCACACAATTGGCTGATTAGATAATTGCATGAATGAGTACGTGTACAGGTGTTCCTAATAAAGTGTATGTTGAGTGTATTTCGTAAGTCTGGACCACTGACCAAACACAGGAGTTTAAAGTGTTAACACCCAACTCCTGAGTTCTTAATCAGGAGTCAGTGGATTGGTGATAGGGAAGATTAGGTTGAATTATGGTCATTATATATTCAAGGATATATATAGCATTTACAAACCAGCTAATTTTATTGTAGGCATCTGAGTCAGGTCTAGATATTTTGGATCAGAACTTACACTAGGGGTTTAATAGTAAATTACTTCTCATGCATTGAATAAAAGTGAATATATATGGGCTTTTCTAGGGGCACCCATGGCTATATGGCTCCAGAGGTTCTGCAAAAAGGGACAGCATATGATAGCAGCGCTGACTGGTTTTCACTGGGCTGCATGCTGTTTAAACTTTTGCGAGGGTAAGAACCAACATTTCCCTTCTGTAAGAGCGAAATCATGAATACCTCACTGTGCACCTCTGTCATTTCTTTTTTTTTTTTTTTTTTTGCTCTATGTGTCTGCATTTCACTCTCTGTCTCTCAAACCTGTTTGATGTGGAGAGTAAATTTTAAATGTCAGGGGTCTCAACACAGGAGGTCAGCTCACAGACTTCACAGAGGAGATAGAGGGAGTGGGTAGATGGGGGGTGGGGACCGTCAAAACCAGCTGCAGTAGCAGTTACTGGGGGGGAGCAAGGGGAGTGAATGATGGGGAGGGGTATGACTGTTCACTGAGGGAGGTGTATTGTGTGCATTTGCATTTGAAAACCAACCAGGGAGTCAAAGTAACCTGGAAACATCTATAACAAAACAACTGTAATACTAGGTTGCCATATTGTTGACATTACTTACTCATTGCCACTTTATATTGTATATTTTTATTCTTTAAATTGTGCCATTTTAAACATTGTATGTGGCACAAATTCAGTGTCTGTGTATACCTATGTACCTCTGACTACTGTGACTCTCCTCTCTGGATTTGTTTGCTTGGCTTACTTTGTCTTCTGTGTTCAGTAATATAACAGGTTCTTTGACTTCTCACAGGCACAGTCCATTCCGGCAACACAAGACCAAAGATAAACATGAGATTGACCGTATGACACTTACTATGGTAAGGCACTTTTGAAAGTGTGTGTGTGTGTGTGTGTTTGTGTGTGTGTGTGTGTGTGTGTGTGTGTGTGTGTGTGTGAGTGTATACTGGCTGAACAGAACTCAAACATAACAAAAACACACAAAACTCAAACACAAAGCACATGTGCATGTCTCTAACTCCCTCTGGCATCTCCAGCCACTCCTTTTTGCTCTTTCTCTAACTGATTAAACTACTCAATGCCAGGCATGTGTCCTCACAGCCTGGCTCCTCGCTCCTCCTCGTCACACTCCTCCATGGTCTGACGTATACCACCTCCCATCCCCATTCTTCCATTCTTCATGGCATGGATTCCACAAGATGTTGGAAACATTCCTTTGAGATTCCGGTCCTTGTTGACATGATTGCATCATGCAATCATCTGCTTAGAGAACTCTGTGCCAGGTGTGCGTCCTTACAGCCTGGGCCTTCCCTCCTCCTAGTCCCACTCTTTCACTATATATATCTCAAATATATCAAAATAAATCTATAAATTTAGTTGTTTAGTTGTGCAGCAATATATGCAACTAAATGTTTCAGGTAAGTGTTGATCCGTCCTGCACATCGGAATTTTATCCCATTTCTCAGTACAGAAACTTAAACTCTGGGATACTGGTGGGTTTGCTCACATGAACTGCTTGCTTCGGGTTCTTCCACAACATTTCTATTGGATTAAGGATATTCTTTGTTAGAATTACTTGTGTGCTTATAGTTGCTGTCTTGCTGCATGACCCACTTTCTCTTGAGATTCAGATCACGGACTGTTTTCCTGACATTTTCCTTTAGAATTTGCTGGCATAATTCAGAATTTATTGTTCCATCAATGATGGCATGTAGGGTTGCAGCGGTATACCTGGCTCACAGTATACCGCGGTATGATAATTGACAGTTATCATACCATGTACATTTGCTTATCTGCGGTATCAAAAAGAAAAGCAACTGGACCGAGAATCTCACCTGCGCATGTGTATCACCTTTACCCCTCAACTGTCTGTCAGACCTGTCAACTTGTTCCACACACCCAGACACACACACGCAAACAGCGGAGAAAATCTCAGAGAGAAGCAAGGCTGATTTCACCAATCTCCACCCCCCTGCCGAAAAAGAAAGTAATATATCAGCAGTGTGGAATTACTTTGGATATCCCATAAATGAAAGGGGGGTTGTCCTTGAAGAAGGATATCCAGTAAAAAAAGCATCTCATGCAGATCAAGGGATATGTCCCGTTTCTACCTTTAATTCCTAACGAGAAAACGTGTGAACATTTAAATGTCAGTCATAAAAAGCGCCATTGAAATAATTTTTCAACATCCCGGCTTCCGGCTACATCTACGTTGTCTGTCTGTTTGGCAAGCTCTCACTTACAAACACACACACTAAACATAAATGACGAAATGCTATCACATACCTCATGTTATCTTCTCGGAATGCCTGATATTTGGGAAGGGAATCATGTGAGACAGTTCTGGGAGGTAATTATACCAAATCATTTTGATGACAGACCTTGGCTCAGACATTTCAGAATGACAAAAACAACATTTGAGATGCTGTGCAACAAGATTGGTCTGCTGGTTAGTGCAGTTATGCGACCCACTGCTCCCCAGTTTCCACAGAAAAACACTGTATAAGTTGGCCACATGCACTGAATATCCAATCACATTTTTTTGTGTGTGAGATATCCCAAAATTCGCAAATCCCTGGATGGATACCTGGCTACTGACCCCAATCCGAATGTGAGCGAGTTAAAGGTACAGACAAGAGTAGTTTGGCTGTGCTGCTGCGCACCTACATTATATGTTAGTAATCAAAGGACATTATTTTAAAAGCTCACACAGCTGATGTTATTTTTCATTTAGTAGTTAGTTTAACATGCTATGCTAATGTAAACATTTTTAAGTAAATGTTAAGTAACTTACATATTAGAATCAGTATTGTCTGTTTTTGTTTTAAATAACAGTCTAATTTTCAGTTTTTTGTGCTTACTCTATTAAAAGGTGTCAAATCAATTGGATAGATTTATTATCTCTATATGTAATTTCAGTAATATATATATATATATATATATATATATATATATATATATATATATATATATATATATATATATAAAATTACACATATGGCCCATTCCATTTCTTTCAAGTATAAAAAGAAAACAAAAAATTGGAATCGAATTTTTTCCATTAGATCGATTTATTCTCATAGAACACACAAATGTAATATTTTCAGTATTTGCTGATATTAAACCTGTAAGATTTAAATTATTTATTCTGGGAGGATGTGCATGCATGGCAGACGGTGATGGCTACTTAGAGTTTCGGCACTTCACTTCAGATGTCCATTTCTCTTCTTTAACTATCCATGGTAAGGTTTGAGCCACGTTTTTAGCAGTTCTTCCATTTGATAGATTTCAAAGATGGCATCCAAACGGAGGGAAAATATAGTAATTCCCAAGAAAAGGCCTAAAGTGGATGATCACCTTCACATTTGATGATCACTTTGCTGAGACCCTAAAGAAACAACTGAGTGCCATAAAGTTATGTCTGCGATCATTCACGAGGAAATGTGGATAGAGGATGTGGTAGCTAACAAGTCTTGCTTGGAAGAACTGCAAGAGAACTTATTTCTCTATGAGGATAAGTCCAGACAAAACAATCTAAGGCTCGTGGGTCTATGGGAAGGAGCTGGAGGAGGAAATGCAATCTAGTTTTTGCTGGCCCAAAATCCTGTGGATACCAGCCCTCAAGGGAATACAATTGAAGTCGAATGTGTCCATTGATTGTATGCGAATGATGATTCATCCAGGAAAAAGACACATACCTTGATCTTTAAGCTCCTTTGTTACAGCGACAGGCAAGCGATCCTGAATGAAGCCAGAAACTCACCATCTCTAGTTATGAAGGGGGCAATCTGTGCTTCTTTCCCGATTTCAGCAAGGGCACGTCTCGAAAAAGGAAAGCCATGGTCAAGGGAAGGAAATGTCGTCAACAACTTGGCAATGATTCGTTCCTGCTTTATCCAGCTTTGGTTAAAGTATTTAAGGCTAACTTGGACTCTCATCCTTTGATGGACTGTGTCAACGTCTCGCAGACACAAGGAGTAATGCTTCCCATTACCACGATATGGGAAAAGGAATTGGCACCTTATAAACCAAACTGGGACTGGATATGGGAAAATATCCCAATGATGTCTAAAAACCCCACCCAACAAGTACAACTTTTTCAACAAGTGCAAACTTTGTCATAAGGCTTATGCTACTTCTTATGTGTTGCACAGAATGAAGCATTTGCCTGCTCTTTTTTATTCACTTTGTAATTTAAATATTGTAGGGACATATATGCACGTGTTCTAGGACTGCCAAATCGTTAGCAAATTTTTGGATGAGGTTTAGCGATTTTTTTAAAATTCTGTCATAGTTATGTGACAGTTATTATTAGACATCCCAGTCTTTGTTTGTTAAATGATGATGCTGACCTTAATTTGAATGCTAATTAATGTATGATCTTTCACAATGCACTGACTGCTGCCAAGAAGGTAATATTTAAAATCTGGTACGAACCTACATTTCCAGCAGACAAAATGTGTGTCTTAGAACTCAAAAATACTGGATTGCTAGAACATTCAACAGTGAGAATTAATAAAGCTAAGCCAAGAACAATTAAGGCATGGTCTCATTTTATTGAGAAACTCTTATATAATATCTCAATAGGGCAGCTGAGAATATTTAAGGTCACCTAAAAGAGGCAGTAGTTGGTATCTTAAGTGTGTGCTAATAGCTTGTGCCCCCCTCCTCCCACCCCCACCATTTATTTATTTGTTTATTTGTTTTCTCCTCTTTTATGTAATTATGCGAACCCTGGTTTATGCATAGTTTTGTAGTGCCATGTAGAATGACCATGTTCTGCAAAAAAAAACAATCACAAATAATATTTATTCTGAAAATCAATGCCTCACACCTCCAGGGTCAGGGGTTCGAGTCCCACCGTAACCGTGTGTGCAGAGTTTGCATGTTCTCCCAGTGCTGTGGGGGTTACCTCCCCCAGTCCAAAGACATGCATGGTAGGCTGTTTGGCATGTCCAAAGTGTCTGTAGTGTATGAATGGGTGTGTGAATGTGTATGTGTTTGTGTGCCCTGCGATGGATTGGCAACCTGTCCAGGGTGTACCCTGCCTTGTGCCTGATGCTCCCTGGGATAGGCTCCAGGTTTCCCCGTGACCCTGAAAAGGATAAAGCGGTATAGAAGTTGGATGGATATATATATATATATAGTCAACAAATGTAATACCATGAATGTTTATGACACAGCTTCTGATCAATTTAACAATAAAACAAATCTAATAATCATTTTTTAAAGCAAAACCTTAAAAAAGAGGTGACCTTGAAAACAGTTGATATGAATAGCAGAGTTGACCCCCAGTAGATAAAAAAAAACACATTTTTCAAATGACTCTGAAATTTTTAAAAAACATTTTTATATGTTAAATCAAATATCCTAACAAATACATCTGAATTACAGATCCTTAATGAACTTGAAAATAAACTGCATGTGTCACATGCATTACTGATCTGGAAAATAATAAGGTTTTTGAAGCATTTGTTTTCTGATGGGCATCATATTGTAGAAAATTCACGGGCAGCCAGGAATTGAACCTAGTTTGCCCAAACCATAGGCATACACACTAACCAGTCAGCTAAAGGGCTAGGGAAGCGTGGCCCCCATTTTATACCATACCTGCTCCCTCACACTCTGGGAATGTGAATCAGTCATTGGGGATTTCTACTCATATTTCTTTTAGTTGAATGACGTCTTGTCACTGGCGTTGATTGAGGGATGATGTGGTACTGTCATCTCTACAGGTTTCTGCCTTCTTGCTCTGCGCCTATACTGCACCTCTCTCCAATACCTGTGCTTGTACCTTTGCTCCCTTTCACCCAGATTGATCACTCTGCTTGTCTGCCCTGCATTTCTCCTTTTGTGCCATCTATTTCTGTATTTTTCTTTTTCTGCCTTCCTTACAGGATTGACATCTTGCTGTGCCCTCAATTGCCATTGCCTTTCTGCTGCTGACAGCTTCATCTACCCATTCTTGAATTTCCTTAACCTGGAATGGTATACAATCCCCTCCAAAACTATTGGAACTGCAAGGCCAGTTAAGTTGTTTGACTGGTAACAACTTGTTTCTTTTCCGGATTTCTCGCCACTGATAAGTAGAGGCTTTTTCCTTAGCATCGCGGCTACACGCTGTCGAGCTACAAGCCGCTTGCTGTGGTGTGCAAGTTATTTTCCTTCAGGATTTTCTCTGCACGGTGTGCCTCTTACCTCATGGTTCTATCTGGAGGCGTATTATTGTTTTGGCTAGTTAGTGAGTTGCGTGAACCTGTTGTCTCTCGTTATATATGCTGTGTTGTTCTTGTACCTGCTGGTCCTAACCTTAGGTGGTGTTGACTTTTTATTTGAAGCTTGTGCGTGTTCCTCTCCATTCCTCGTGGTTCTATCCGGAGATGTATTACCCGCTTTGGCTAGTTAGGGAGTTGCATTAACCCGCTGTCTCTTGCTATACATACTGTGATGTACTTGTGCCTGCTGGTCCTAACCATGGTTGTTTGACTTTTATTCGAAGCTTGTGTGCTTCCCTCTCCGTTCCTCGTGGTTCATCCGGGGGTAAGAGTATCTAATTGGATTATTATTTATAATTTTTACTGGTTATATCCAGAGGCTCTCCATTTTGGCTTGTATGGCTTTCAGCTCCATTTCCACTGCCTGTCCCTTGAATTGTAAGCTCTGCCCTAACAAGCTCCTTCCTGATGATGGGCATGATCTCTAATGAAGATTTTGGATGCAAGTTTGGGTTAGAGGTAGTGAGCTCAGAAAAGCCATGCCTTAGCAGCTGCTGGCCCTCCCTCAGCTAAAAGAAGGTCTAGCTCGAGGGGAAATAAATTGGCAAGGCACCTGTTCTCAAAGAAGGTGTCTGCCTTTCTTCAGACATGGCAGAGATGAAACATCTCTTGCAGGCCCTCCAGACTCAGTTCCTGCTTCTACTATGGCTCCAATCAGGGACACTTGCTCGCACTCTTCTAGCAAGGTGGCTACTGTCTCACCTTTTTATCGCCATAGCTCCCACAATGACACTATGTCTACATGTGCTTCTGACACATTTTCAGGACCATCTCCTCACTGATGTCGCTGGGCTTCAGGATGAGCTGGCGGAGTCCGCGTTAGCCGGTGGCTCTGGTGATGGCTCTCTCCACTCCTCGGGGATGGCCCCACCTCAGGTGGATAACACGTTGGAGATGCTTCAGATGGCAGTGGCCCGTCTTGGCCTGGGTGAATGCCCTGCTCACCTTGTTCAGTCCAGTGTGTTTTTTTTAAAAGACTTCGCCTAATGACTCATTTGCTATGCCTGCATGTAAGGATTTTGTTATGGAATTCTTGAATGCCCTCAAAGGGCCAGGGATGGCCAAGAGGTGTTCCAAGACCGCTCGCACCTTAACTTCCATGGCAGAAGGGTATCGGGGTCCATTGGGGTACAGAATGTACCAAAACCTCAAGGCCTGAGGCGCTTGGGCCGGTGGTCAGATGTTTCATGACACGCCATCTGAGTTTTTGGGAAAGCAGAGTGTCTGACCCCTGGGTCTTGGCAATGCTGCACAACGGATATACAGTGCAGTTCCGATATTGGCCCCTAATTTTTTCAGATATGCATCCCGACTGTTGTGGTAGACTCTGTTTGTTCAGCAGCTCTCTTTCAAGAAATTTGTTCCTTGTTAGAGAAGAGGTCAATAGAGGTGGTTCACCCTCTCTTTCAGAGGGAAAGGTTCTACTCCACATATTTTGTGGTTCCAAAGCATCCAATTTTGGATTTGAGCAGACTCAACAAGTTATTAACGAAGCTCCCATTCCGCATGTTGCGTAAGACCGAGGTTCTTCGGTCGGTGACCGAAAGAGATTGGTTCATGAGTGTTGACCTGATGGATGCATACTTTCATGTTCCTATTGCTGTGCATCACAGGAAGTTACTACTCTTCAGCTTCAGAAACCAGACTTAACAGTTCAGGGTCCTACCCTTTGGTCCCTTTCTCTAGCCCATCGAGTGTTTACGAGGTGTATGAAGGCTGCCCTGTCACCCCTGTAGTGCCAGGGGTTGTGGATTTTGCCATACCTAGACGATTGGTTGCTTTGCGCTCAGAGGAAGGAACAGGCTGTGCACGATACCCAGCTGCTACTAGGCCACGTTGCCAAGCTGGGTCTCTTGATGAACAGGGTAAAGAGCTCACTTTCTCCCATGCAATCCATCACATTCATCGGGGTGACGATCGATTCATCCACAATTTAAGATGACAGACATCTTAAATATTCTTGCCCAGTTTCGTCTGGGGGCATCTCTCTAGTATGGGATGTCATTGAGGCTGATCGGAATGCTGACGTCGGCCACCTCTGTATTTCCCCGGGACTGCTTCGCCTGCATGTGGCGCAGCAGCCTTCTGCTGGATCCAGTTTGTCTATGCGATCAGCGGATCGTAGTGACTCGCAGTCGTGTGCGTGCCCTCCGACGATGGACTTCACCGGCCTTTTTGACAGCAGTCGTTCCGTTGGGGAATGTTCTCTCTCGTCGGTAGGTGGTAACAACTGATGCATCCCTCAAGGGTTGGGGAGCAGTTTGGAACCATGGGGGTGTCCGTGGCAAATGGTCATGGTAGCGGTCTATGCATCACTTCAACCTGCTGGAGATGCGTGCACTCTTTCTTGCTCTGAGACACCTTCTCCCAGTGCTGACAGGCCGTTATGTGCTTGTGCGTGCGAACACTTTTCAATCTGAATCACCAAGGAAGTCAGAGAGCTTGCTCTCTGTAAGGCTGGTTACGAATGTAACCGTTGTTCTGTGAGTTCCGGATGACTGCCAGAGTTCCTGGTGGAGTGCTGAGCTGCAGTGGCTTATATCACCTCCGCTCAGCTCACATGACCATGTGACATTGTTGGTATTTATTTTCTCAACCTATCTGGCTGGTACTGTGATCATCCACTACTGTTGCACCGTCTCTAGCGGTCCTCTGGAATTCAGAGAACCACATTTATATTCATAACCAGCATTTCTTAGTACAACACTGGTTTCTTTCTTTTTCAGGACATTGCAAATTGTTGTATTGGCTATGCCTAATGTTTATGTAATCCCCCTGATTGATTTTCCCTCTTTTCTCAGCTTCGAAATTGTCCTTGCCATTCCGATACTTTCAGAGGGAACTGTACAACAAATGTACCATTTACAGTAAAATGACCCAGAATCCATAATAAATGTATAATAATGCTTAAATGTTATTGGGAACATTTGACTGTAACTCATCAACTGTTATTGTTAATTTGTTTAAACCATTAACAGAGTTGACAATAACAAAGTTGACATTTTCTATCATTTTGTGCCTTAACTCCATGTGCTACCCTTAAACCAGATACCACATGACATGTCTAAAAACAATTTTTTTTTTTCACATTTGAAAAAAAGTATTCAACTTTTTTAAAATTTCACTGCAATATCACAATAACAGATTTGACACATAATTAATCTACTGTTGGTATGTCTTCAACATTTTGTACAAAATAATGAAAGAAGAAGAATGGTATACCTCACTGCCTTCTGGTGGGAAGCTCTGGAAGTGACATCAATGGGTGCAGGTTACATGCTTTTTATATGAATGCTTCTGAGATATTTATGCAGTTTTATAAGAGAGGTAACAGAGTTGACCAGAACATAGGGACAGACACAAATATATGTATATCTGTATGTATGTATGTATGTACACATATATATATATATATATGTATGTGTGTATATATATATGTATATATATATATATATATATATATATATATATATATATATATATATATATTACTGAAATTACATATAGAGATAATAAATCTATCCAATTGATTTGACACCTTTTAATAGAGTAAGCACAAAAAACTGAAAATTAGACTGTTATTTCTTAATTCTCATTCACACACAAACACACACACATTATATATATATATATATATATATATATATATATATATATATATATATATATATATATATATATATATATATATAAAGAAGCTAACTGTCACGTAATGGAGTTGAGGACAGATGCAAATGCAGATAAGAGCTTTATTAAAGAGAGTCAGGCAGGCAAATCCAAATCGTGAATCAAAAGCGTGGTCCAAAAACAGGCAAAATGTCAGGCAATCGGCAAACGGGCATAAACAAGGCAAAACAAGAAACTAGAAATGAGATCACAAACCATGAAATGGAACACGATGAGCAAAGGATTGGCACAGTGAATACGCTCAATACTTCACAACGACTTCGTGTTCAAACAGTCTCTTTTATGTGTGGTGTGATTCTGTGTGAGATTGTATGCAGGTGTTCGTGATTAGAATTAAAGTGAGTGTGCTGGGAATTGCGGTCCATGGTGGCCATTTTTCTAGGGCGCAGTGCAGGATGGGAAATGTACTCACTGGTTTGCTGTGATATGAAACTAACTGTGCTCCATGATTGCCTGGCAGCACAAATGAGTTAGCTGCTAACAGGCCACGCAGACTGGCTAACACAGGGCAGGACAATCCTGATCACGAAGGATCCCCACAAAGGTACAACACATTCAAACTACCAACCAATAACCTGCTTCTTCACAACATGGAAACTCTGCTAAGGTGAGTAGGCACATGCGCAAAGCTCAGAAGAGCATTGGAAACACTACACCAGAGGTTCAAAGCACCATCTACTGGTTGATAGAATAATCACCCCAAGACTGTTAAGGTCTAGGCACACCAACCTGAGCACTGCCTGGATTGACTACAAGAAAGCCTATGACTCAGTGCTCCACACATGGATAGGCACTATTGTGGAAGACCAAGCCTCTTCATGGGATGTGTCATCGGCAAATAGAGGAAGTGGCTGACATCAAGAAATGCTCCAAGGGGCTAGGAAAGGCTGGCCTGAAAGACAGCACAGAGGTTCTGATCATAGAAGCA
>NC_030431.2:7775000-7780000 GCF_001660625.3 Ictalurus punctatus | reverse complement strand
TGATTGATTGCTTCTGTGGACAGGTGTCTTTTATACAGGTAACAAGCTGAGATTAGGAGCACTCCCTTTAAGAGTGTGCTCCTAATCTCAGCTCGTTACCTGTATAAAAGACACTTGGGAGCCAGAAATCTTTCTGATTGAGAGGGGGTCAAATACTTATTTCCCTCATTAAAATGCAAATCAATTTATAAAATTTTTGACATGCGTTTTTCTGCATTTTCTTGTTGTTATTCTGTCTCTCACTGTTCAAATAAACCTACCATTTAAATTATAGACTGATCATTTCTTTGTCAGTGGGCAAATGTACAAAATCAGCAGGGGATCAAATACTTCTTTCCCTCACTGTACTTTGTGACTCCAGCCAGTTTATTAGCTAAAGCGACACATGAGAGAGTTGTGCGGGCGGCGTGCTACCATGGAGACTAATAGTTAGCCTGAAATCTGCAAGATGCCAGCTAATATGAAATCAAAAATTTGGGAACGCTTTGGTATTCACAAAAGTGATGGCAAACTGGAAAATTCAGTCACAGTTTTCAGACATTGTAAATTCGAGTTTACATCGAATACAGCGAATCTCAGCAACTATTTGTGCAGTTGCCATGGTATTAAGACAGAGATATCTAGAGAAGCAAATGCATCAGTTGCTACTTCAAGTTCGGGTATAGTAAGGTCTAATCCGCAAGACCTATTTGGTCTGAATCTTCCCGAAAACTCCAAGCTCATGCTATAACTGCATCCATTGCCAGGTTTATATGCATGGATATTCGCCCCTATAGCGAGCCATTTTAAATGCATGTTTTGTGAATTCCTGACAGTTGAATTGAGTGTGCAGCCTGTAGCACAATGACGTATTGGATTAGATCCAGTATGTACTGGATGTTCTAACCGAAGCCTTAGCCATAATCGTAGATGAATAACTTTGCAACATACCATGTCTGCCGTCGTCGCATGCGTGTTACAACATCCAGTATAGTGAAGCTAATCCAATACATCATTGTGCTACAGGCTGCAGTGCCGACAGTTTTTTAATTGCACTTTGTATTCTTGCTTGACTATATGTTCAGGAAATTTAGGCAATGTTTACTTTTCCTGCAATAAAAACTTGGTGCAATTAACAGTATTAACTAGTTTGTCATTCGTTTTCTTGCTTGAGATACATTTGAAGTTAAATACTGTAAGTTACTTAATTGATTTCCCAAATCAAATCAATTCAATGTCAACCCAAAGATTCAAAGGCCAGATCCAGAATTTCAACATCTAAAATACTGCCATAACAAAAGGTTTTTTTAACCACTGTGGTGCTGTGCAGTGTTTTTTGTTTTTGTTTTGTTCTTTTGTTGTTGTTTTTTATTCATCAAATCTGGGGACATGATAATTCTTGGTTGACTGTTGTTTAGATGTGTAATGCCTTTTGCATGGAAAATGTATCCATTAGAGACACTGGCTTTAATATAAGGGAATTATGTCTAATGTAAGTGACTGGCATTGCTCTAATTCTCATGCTCTCTTTAAGAATGTAGAGTTGCCAGACTCCTTTTCGCCTGAACTCAAGTCTCTGTTGGAAGGATTGCTACAAAGAGATGTGGCGAAGAGGTTGGGCTGCCAGGGTCAGGGGTAAATGCATTGCTTTTTACTCATTTTACATAATAATGGATCAAAACAATCACCCTGTCTATATCTGTTTACTAAGTTTAAAGTTTCATATTAGGTTACGGTATAAAATCATAATTAACATTCTGGGCGTACTTGTCTACACTTACATTTATGTACAATACAAATATCTTCTGACAATTCACCGACACTTTGCTGGTCAGAGGTATTGGTTGTGTCTGATGTGGGTTTTTTTATTCACTGGTGCACCTGTAGGGCTTCAGAAGTGAAGGATCATCTGTTCTTCAAAGGAATCGACTGGCAGCAGGTCTATCTCCAGAAGGTAAGGCTGTAGGTGCTGCTGCAGTGAAATTTGTGTCAAAGCTTCATATATGTGAACTTATGAACGTTTATTAAACTAGATAGGTAAAGTTCGTCATGACAAACTTTGATATTGGCTTGACAAAGCCAGTCTGAAAGTTTAAAATAGTTATCAGTTTGAAATCCGAAGGTAATTCGCAGTTTTAAGAATGAGAGACCAATAGGTAGGGTACCAATACTTCTAGAGTTGGATGGATAGCTAGGGTGCCAATAGTTACAGGAACATTGAGAATGAGTGGGAGAGAAACGGGTCTTCAGGCCGTATGTACGCAGGTGTGTGTGAGTTTTGACAGTTGGGAGTTTGAAACCCCATGGAAATCCATCCACACATCTTTTATACTGTTTGTCCTTCTGGGTCGCAGGGAACCTAGTGCCTATCCCAGGGTGCATCGGGCACAAGGCGGGGTACACCCTGGATGGGTTGCCAATCCATCGCAGGGCACAATCACATACACACTGACACACCCATTCATACATTATGGACATTTTGGACATGCCAGTCAGCCTACCATGCATGTATTTGGACTAATGGAGGAAAAAGAGTACTCGGAGGAAACCCCTGCAGCACATTACACACACACAGGGCCATGATGGGAATCGAACCTTGGAGGTGTGAGGCGAACGTGCTAACCACTAAGCCACCGTGCGCCCTCCCATGGAAATTGTCTTTTTTGACATTTGGACAAGCAAACATTTGATCATCTTTGAATGATCAGTGCCTATTAATGAAGTTGATGTACTTGAACAAAATCACAAAGAAGTGAGCTTTTTGAATAAGTTATTCCACAGAAATATCAATAGATGTGATCTTCTTCTGTGGCAAAAGTAAGAAGCCTCAGAAGCTAGTATTGCCCCCTTTAGCAGAAATAACTTTTTGTAAGCATTTTGCATAATTGTACACCAACTTGCTGGAAATGTTGACCACTCTTTCATGCAATATTCTTTCAGTTGCAAGATGTTTGAGGGTTTTCTTGTATGTACTGCCTGTTTCAAATCCTGCCACAACATTTCAATGGGATTTAAATCTGGGCTTTGACTAGGCCATTCCATAACCCTCCATTTCTTCTTTTTGAGCCATTCCTTGGTAGATTTGCTAGTGTGCTTAGGCTCATTATCTTGTTGAAAGGTCTGCTTTCGGTTCAACTTGAACTTTTGGACAGATGGCCTCACATTATCTTCAAGCACTCTTTGATATGATGCACAATTCAGCGAAGCAACTCCAAACCATAACATTTCCACCACTGTATTTCACAGTTGGTAGGAGGTTCTTTTCCTGAAAAGCTGTCTTTGGTCTGCGCCAAACGTGTCTGCTGTTACTGTGGCCAAACAACTATCTTTGCTTCGTCTGTCCAGGGCACATTATTCCAAAAGGCCTGGTCTTTGCCTATATGCTTGTTGTAAATCTGTAGTCTTGCAAAGGCTTTTTCCTGGCACGCCTCCCATGCAGGCAAAATTTCTGCAATCTCTTTCTCTTCGTAAAAGCATGCACTTTGACACCAACAGTTGCAAGACTCACAGATTCTGTGATTAAATTTTGGGTTCTTGGAAATTTCTTTTTGCATCAGACGGTCTACTCTTGGGCTGAATTTGCTGGGACTGCCAGTCCTGGACAAATTGGCAGTCCTTTTAAATCTGTGCCATTTGTAGATTATTTTATAGCAAAGGAAACACCAAACACTAGATACGAGAGGGGTATAAATAAAATCCCATAAGCAGGTGCTAATCAATGGGGCCCAATCTTGAATACCTGAATTTAATTAAAATTTTATGGATTTGAGGGTGTGATAAATTTAGGGGTGTACTTACTTTTTCCGTGTGACTGATCTGTTTTTTGTTCATTTAAATTGTGAAAATGACTACAAATTGTCCATCATATGCATCATTTGATAGTCAGCTTTATTAATAGGCACTGTTTCAAAGAGGTTCAAGTGTTTGCTTGCCCAATTATGTCAAAAAAGCCAACAATTTCCATGTGTGTGATACATGTGGCCACCACATGCCAGAACTTGGTTTACTCAAACAACTGTACAGTGAGGGAAAGAAGTATTTGATCCACTGCTGATTTTGTACGTTTGCCCACTGACAAAGAAATGATCAGTCTATAATTTAAATGGTAGGTTTATTTGAACAGTGAGAGACAGAATAACAACAAGAAAATGCAGAAAAACGCATGTCAAAAATTTTATAAATTGATTTGCATTTTAATGAGGGAAATAAGTATTTGACCCCCTCTCAATCAGAAAGATTTCTGGCTCCCAGGTGTCTTTTATACAGGTAACGAGCTAAGATTAGGAGCACACTCTTAAAGGGAGTGCTCCTAATCTCAGCTTGTTACCTGTATAAAAGACACCTGTCCACAGAAGCAATCAATCAATCAGATTCCAAACTCTCCACCATGGCCAAGACCAAAGAGCTCTCCAAGGATGTCAGGGACAAGATTGTAGACCTACACAAGTCTGGAATGGGCTACAAGACCATTGCCAAGCAGCTTGGTGAGAAGGTGACAACAGTTGGTGCGATTATTCGCAAATGGAAGAAACACAAAAGAACTGTCAACCTCCCTCGGCCTGGGGCTCCATGCAAGATCTCACCTCGTGGAGTTGAAAACAATTGGTAACACGCTACGCCATGAAGGACTGAAATCCTGAAACGCCCGCAAGGTCCCCCTGCTCAAGAAAGCACATATACATGCCCGTCTGAAGTTTGCCAATGAACATCTGAATGATTCAGAGGACAACTGGGTGAAAGTGTTGTGGTCAGATGAGACCAAAATGGAGCTCTTTGGCATCAACTCAACTCGCCGTGTTTGGAGGAGGAGGAATGCTGCCTATGACCCCAAGAACACCATCCCCACCGTCAAACATGGAGGTCGAAATATTATGCTTTGGGGATGTTTTTCTGCTAAGGGGACAGGACAACTTCACCACATCAAAGGGACAATGGACAGGGCCATGTACCTTCAAATCTTGGGTGAGAACCTCCTTCCCTCAGCCAGGGCATTGAAAATGGGTCATGGATGGGTATTCCAG
>NC_030431.2:7752500-7770000 GCF_001660625.3 Ictalurus punctatus | reverse complement strand
AAAAGATGCAATTAAATATTTAAAAAAATGTGAGGGGTGTACTCACTTTTGTGAGATACTGTGTGTGTGTGTATGTGTGTATATATATATGTATATATATATATATATATATATATATATATATATATATATATATATATATATATATATATATAATGTGTGTGTGTGTGTGTGTGTATATATATGTGTGTGTGTGTGTGTGTGTATATATATATATGTATATATGTATATATATATATATGTGTGTGTGTATATGTATATGTGTGGATAGATAGATATTTCATAGATTAGCATATTTTCCTGTTAATCTTTAGATGTTAATTACTATCATGGGCACAGACTTACCAATTCAGGACAGTTGAAATTATATAAAGACCAGGTGGTTTTCAATTTATCCTTCTTGGCAGGTCTAATCAATCTGGCCATTTTCCTCTGACCTCTCTTATCAACAAGGTGTTTTCACGCACAGAAGTGTCGCTCACTCAATGTTTTTTTGTTTTTGTGCCATTCCCTGTAAACTCTAAAGACTGTTGTATTTGAAAATCCCATGAGATCAGCAGTATACTGTTTGAAATACTCAAACCATCCCTCTGGTACCAACAATCATGTCACAGTTAAATCACATGTCACAGAGATCACATTTTTCCCCATTCTGATGTCTGATGTGAACATGAAGCTCTTGACCTGTATGTGCATGATTTCATGCATTGTGCTGCTGCCACCTGACTGAATAACTGCATAAATGAGCATGTGAACAGTGAATGTGTATTCAGATTGCATGGTGAATTTAAAAGCTGTTTTACTATATCTTATAAACAATAAATCGCATTGCTTTGTGATGAAGCTTTGTGATTTTAGCCTAAAGACATATTATTATGAATCCTCAAGGAAGCATATGTATTAGGGCTGCAACTAACGATTATTTTCATAATCGCTTAGTTGGCCGATTATTTTTTTCAATTAATCGGATGGGGGGCAAGCTTTCAGTGCCATTTCTTTGTTTATGTAAAATAAAATCCACAAACTGAGCGTTACAAATGTAAACTTCAGACTAAACTGTTTTCCAAAACAGATAACAACCTGATACACACACACACCAGAATATATATTATTAATGTAGGACTGTAGTTTAATTGGGTGCTTTTTGTGCATCCATAATGTCTATTGTAAAAAGCGCTATACAAATAAAATTGAATTGAAAAATTGAATAAACATAATGCATGTGTGTGTGTGTGTGTGTGTGTATATATATATATATATATATATATATATATATATATATATATATATATATATATATATATATATATATATACACACACACACATAATATATATGCATTATGTTTATGGATTCACAAATAGTGCCCAATTAAACTCCAGTCCTACATTAATAATAAAAACTCACTTTCACTGCACCTTGTGGTTTCTGTTGCTCACTGCCTTTAGGAATATTATTTTACTTTTGTTTATTTTTTATCATAATGTTTTTTAATTAGACATTACAGACCTTACTCACGCTCCCACTGTGTATCAGCGTGTCTACACTGCACGAGATCAGCAACGTGGCCTCGTTACTAACAGATCAATTCCATTATAATAAACGACAGAATTTACACTGCAAGCGTGCAAATACAGCATATAATGACAATGAACTTAAATTAAACTAAACTTTTTAAGCAGCTTGCACCAGTTTCCCCTGCCCCTTACACACAGTGGAGCATTTTAGACATAAAAATAAGTTTGTCCTCGTGCATCAGTTTGATTTCCACATTGTTTAAAATACACCTCTGCCTTAGAGGACTTGGAGGTTACACACTTTCTTCCTCATTCACGTGACTATTTCGCCTCCGTCTGATGGTATCTGAGGTCATGTTGGGAATAAAAGGTAACGCTGACAGAAAGTAAACTGAACGTCATGCGCCGTCATGGCTTATAGTTCCAGTTAGTAAAAAAAACCCCACTAGTGTTATATTTGAGATGATATTACCGTTCTAACATCCACACACTAGATGGTAGTTCAGAGTGCATAGTGTAAGTGTATAGTACTTCATTTGGGACACAACTTTAGTATTTACTCTCCGAAGCGTGTTTTCTGAACAGAAGTAACGTAATGAGTAAACATGCCCCACGCGCAGACCAACTAATCAATAAAGAGATTAGTTGCAGCGCTAATATTTATCGAAAATTAGATGTCCACAGTGGTCTGAAACCAGCATTGTTTTACCTCAGATTTGTCATCAAGCTGTTCTTTACACCTTTCGTGATTTAGTGTCTATATGTATATTGTCTCACACTGGTAAAGAGCTTTGGAAAATGGCTAAGCATCCATGCTGGGTTTTTTTTTGTTTTGTTTTCTGCTTAGACTATGCACTGGGAAAGGACTGCATCATGCATGGCTACATGCTGAAGCTTGGAAACCCATTCTTGACTCAATGGCAGCGCCGATACTTCTACTTGTTTCCTAATCGTGTAGAATGGAGAGGAGAGGGCGAATCTAGGGTAAGTATGCAAATTTTCTAGGGCTGCAACGATTAATTAATTGGTTGGATTATTTAAAATATTCCTTTGTCAGCTAATACTACTAACTCTTAGCTAGGATTAATTAAATGACAGATCACTAACTGCAATATAACATTACTGACATTTGTCAGATAATCTGTCACAGCATGAGAATATTATCAAGTGCTTATGTTGACCAAATAAGCCACCAAAACTAACTCAAGGTGACTGTATTCAGTAAATTTTTACTGGCTCAAAATAAAGGTAAATACTCAGTTAGCTAAATGCATGAAGCATTAAGGCATTTTCAGTGTGTGGAATCAACTCCCAAACTTTGAGGTTGACTCTTAGTTTTCAGTGCCTAGAATCGATCTGTGTAAAACAAAAGCAGGATAGAGACTTGACTGTAAATAGACACTTGAAATTTAACATTTACTAGAAATGTATATTGTGTATGCTGAGAAACACTACTCAACACTGCATAATGCACGTGCTTCATGTGTTTTGATTTGAGAAAGCATTCGTCTTGTTGACTAATCACTTATCTAACTATTTACTTTGATAAGTATGAACATAGATGTGCAATACAGCTAGATAACTGGGTACGGTTGGACAACTCAAAAGACAACAGGACTGTTAATAAGCAAGGTTCAACCTCGGATGTTTTACTTCCACTGTATGAATGAATAATGGATTACAAATCAAAATTACTCTGGTGAAAACACGTTACGTCATGAGGCACCCAGCATAGTGTAATGTTTCCATACCTTAAAGGAGCTCTTCTTTGTTGTAAGGCTCTGAGTTACTGGTCGGGGGTTCAAGCCCTAGCACTACCAAGCTGCCTCTGTTGGGCCTTTGACCTTTCTGTTTCAAGGGTACTGTGTCATCACTGACCCTGTGCTCTTACCCCTGCATCCTAACAAGCTGGGATATGCGAAGAAGAGAATTTCACTCTGCTGTAATCTACAGGTGCATCCAAAAAAATTAGAATATCGTGGAAAAGTACATTTTTACAATAGTAAATTTTAATTCATTACACATAAAGTGAAATATTTCAAGCCTTTTTTTGTTTTACTCTTGATGATTATGGTTTACAGCTAATGGAAATCAAAAATCCTGTATCTCAGAATATTAGAGTAAAGAATTTATAGCACAGAAATGTCAACCTGAGAAGAACTCTAATCAGCTAATTAACTCAAAACACATGGAAGGGTTTCCTGTGCCTTTAATCTCTGTCTGGTTCAGTACACACAACCACAATCATGGGGAAGATGAAAGTAATTTTTGCAATTTTTCGAGATGCACCAAAGCCAACTTCTTAGTCTATAGGAAGTGACATAGTGCACCACATTGTGCTTCATAATACAGTACAACTAATCGATAATTAAATTTGTTGGCAACCATTTTATCAAAGTTGATCAATTTTGTTGATCTAAGTTTCTTTGTCTTTGTGGCAGTGCCTAGTTAATTGAATTAATACTGTTAAATATGCTGATACAATATAAACAAGACAGACTCAAAAACCATGAATAGGCCTGGTTAAACAAGTATATTTTACATTAACTTCATTGTTGTAATAGTTATCTGTTGTAATAGATCCAATCAAGAGACATAAAAGCATGTACTAGTATTTCAGCTTCATGTAGGTTTAGTATATGACTGTCTTTCACAACTTATCATATGTAGTTTTACACACATTATGTATACAGTATGGTCAAGTAAGAACAAAAGAATTTGTGTGTCTAAACCAACAAAATTTTCCGACCTGTCTGTTAATATATTATGGCCAATATTGTCAAATGTTGCATTCACATCCAGCAGTACAAAAACAGAAATGCACACAATCTGTTAACATCGGTATGCTATTGTCCACTGATGTACCATAATGCTTCCTTAAACCATAATGAAATTGCGTTTGGTATTACTACATAAATAATAACACAGATATAGGGAACAACTTGATGAGAGATTAGATGATAAATGGACAGATGCAGTATAGATTGATTCCCCTGTTTTGACTGCTATTTATGCTGTTTTCAGAGACGCATTTAAAGTTTCCAATCAGTAATGGGTTTTTAATAACTAATGAGGTGCGAATTTCAAACATTGTCTCCCTGGAGAGAATTTATCAAGTTGCTAATGTTTGTTAACAGTTTTGAGTAAATAAATAAACATTACCATTTTGAAATGCTCCTGTAAGAAAATAGAATTTGGCAAAACAAACCTCTGAAAGCCTGGAGTATTCATGGCTTTTCAAAACGGTTTAAGATTTATAGCTTCTTGATGGCTGTCCATCAAATAGGGGTGGGGTGGGACTGGGATTGGAATAGTGCTGCATTTGACTTAAGTGGGAAGTTCAAGTTATAACATGGGGGGGGGGCATGGATGCCTCCATGCTTGTGTTTTGTTTGCAACAATCTATCCAGCTTATTGTGATGAGTGATGTATATTTACCTCCTCACAACAGTGAACTCTTTACTCAATGTTATAGGTTCTTATAACAAGCTAAAATGTTCATATGTTGATTGATCTTAAGCAAATACTTGTATATACAGCATAACTGTTTTAATGGTAAGAGGTGCTACTTTGTTGATTTATTGTCATTTGCTGAACTCAAGATTGTAGAGACCATACCGAGTTTATGAGTAGGAATTCTGAGTTTAGGGGACGTTTCCTTTGTTTTTGTTTTTCTTAGCCAGACAGCTTTAGTCGAATGCAGCATAATAAACAATAATTAGTAATAGGTGAAAGTCCACACATTACATCAGATGTTTGCTGCCCAGGCACTGAGTATAGGTGAACTGCTGATTCATTGGTGATATTGAATCATGTGTAGCCACTGCTATCAATATTTTTGCTATTCTGCTGCTTAATGAAGCTGTGGTCATGCCAACAGAGCAGTTCCAAGATGGCGCTAGTGTATCTGTCGGCATGCCGTCTCTCTTGTGTTTCCTGTTTATTACAGTTTGTTGTATCTGTTATGTCTGTTTGTCTGGCATCTGTGCTGTTTCTACTTTGTATCGTACCACACTGGTATTGTGGTCTGTATCATGGGATTACAGATGTTTTTCATCTGCTTATTTTCCCAGACGTCCTACACTCATCTAATTGCTCTGCTCCTCCACGATTATGGATTCATCATAGAGGAGTGAACTGTTTAAATCTCCGCCAACTGGATTTCGTTCAACTGGATCTAACCTCGTTACCTCAGTCTCCTCTGAATATGGGCATAGTTAATGCTATGTCCATGTACAACAAAACTTTTATTTTAAATGACTTTTCTGCCAGACGTAACTTGGATATTTTATTCCTGATGAAGACCTGGGTTAGTGCTATTGAGTCAATAGTCTTCGAGGAACTCTGTCTGCCGAACTGTTGTTTTATTAGTACTCCAAGGTCTGCTGGCAAGGGCGGTGGGGTTGCTGTGGTCTTTAAGGTTGCTGTGGTCTTTAAACAATCACTTAATGTACGGACAGTTTCTGTTGGGATTCACTCGTTGTTTGAGGTATAGTGTGTTGCGTTAGAGTCGACCTCTTCCACACTATTCTGTGCTGTGATCTATAGGCCACCTAACCTGGACAGTGATTTTTGTGAATTTTTAACTTCTATTGTTCCATTGTTTGATCGTATGTTATTATTGGGTGATTTTAATGTACATGTCTGCTGCCCTGGTCGACCAGTGGTTACTGAATTTTGTAATGTCTTGGATTCCTTCGGTCTTATTCAACATATAAAATAGGCAGCACATGTTCTTGGTCATACTCCAGACCTTATATTGTCATATGGAATCCCAGTTGATAATGTTAATATAGAAAATGCTTCCTTCTCTGATGAAAAGCCCATTGTTTTTAATGTCCCTGCTGCGAGCTCTGCCATGGTAACTAGGCCTTTAGGCTATTACTCCAGTTTTATTAATTCACTCACTGCCTCTCAATTTAGTGAAAGTTATCTAGCCAGTGCTGTTGAAACATCTATCTTGGGTGCTGCAGAGTCTTCTTCTGGGTCTGATAATTTGATTACCTTATTTTACACATTTTGCACTAATATTTTAGATTCTATTGCTCCTTTCAAGCTGAAACAACCAAAGGGTAAATCTTATTACTGGCTGGACGATAATACTCATTCTCTCAGACAGGCTTGTTGTAAAGCGGAGCTGAGATGGAAGCATGATCATTTAACTGCGTCCTTTGAGATTTTTAAAGATTGTCTGTTACAAAGTGGGCAATTCCATAGGGAATCCTCGGTTGAACTTTGTGAGAAATTTTTTATGGTTTTTTTGCTGATAAAGTAATAGCCATTCATTCTTCATTCACTTCACAGTTCTCAGACCTGTCCCTGAATTTGCTGGCTATACCGGTTTCCTTTTATCATTTTCAACATGTTTCTCTAAAGGAACTGTGTGATCTGTTAACCAGATGAAAATAACCTCCACTTCATCTTATGATGTTTCCTCTGAGATTATAAAAGCAACTTTTTCCGTAATTGGCCTCAGTATCCAGGTGTTGATAAATTCAGCTTTGGATGTTGGTCCCGAATTGTTTTAAGCATGCTGTTGTTCAACCTTTTGCTTAAGAAATAGGGTTGAGATGAAGGTTGTTTTAATAATTATCGACCTGTCTCTAAGCTATTGTTTCTGTCAAAGCTGTAGGAGAAAGTTGTGCAGTCACAATTGATCCTGTTTTTAAATTCAGCTAAGTTATTGGATCCTTTCCAATCTGTTTTCACTGCTTATCATAACATAGAGTCTGCTTTGCTAGAAGTGTCCAATGACATTTTACTGGCACTGGATGCTGGTAAAAATACTTTGTTGTTGCTACTAGATCTTACAGCTGCCTTTGATACTGTAGATCATAACATACTTCTTTGGCACTTAGAGCATTTGATTGGTAGGAAGGGTACCGCCTTACAATGGTTCAGCTCATATCTTAAAGACAGGTCCATTTCGGTAGCGTTGGGTAATTTCTCCTCATCTTCCGCTCCTATTATTAGCGGTGTACCTCAAGGCTCCATTTTGGGCCCACTTCTTTTTAACTTATGTGCATCCGTTGGGGGAAAATTATTAGTGCGCACAATGTCTCTTTTCATTTATATGCTGATGATACCCAGTTGTACATACCGTTGAAAGCTGGCGACTCCATTCAACCATTGATGGACGGTCTCGATCTCGTTCATTTTATTAAAAAATGGTTAACAAATAACTTTCTCCAACTTATTGAAGACAAAACCGAAATAATTCTTTTCGGTCTCCCGAGATTGAGACATCAGAATTATGCTTAACCAAGCAAATTAATTCAGTCGTTAAGAAAAATTTTTATCAATTAAGGATTATTTCTAAACTTAACATTTTTTAATGTTAAGATTTGGAGAAGGTTATTCATGCTTTTATCACATCGCGGATAGATTATTGCAATTCATTGTACTTGGGTCTTCCTCAGTCAGCTCTTGCTCGTCTCCAGATGGTTCAGAATTCAACTGCAAGGCTGTTGACCAGGGCAAAGAAATATGATCATGTCATCCAAATTTTAGCATCACTCCATTTTAGGATCCAGTTTAAGATTCTGTTGTTTGTCTTTAAAACTCTTAATGATCAAGCTCTATCTTATCTCAAAGATCTTCTTACACCACATTCATCTAGCAGATTTTTAAGATCTTCTGATAGATTTCTTCTGTATGTCCCTCGATCCCGTTTAAAAACTAAGGGGGATAGAGCTTTTTCAGTTGCCGCCCCTCGTTTATGGAATCAGTTGCCACTGGGCATCCGCCTTGCCTCACTTATCATTTTTAAAAAGAGGCTGAAAGCATATCTCTTCTCCCAGGCGTTTTTAATCAAATTTTTATTATTGTCTGTCTTTATTTGGTTTTATTCTGTTTTCTATTTTACTTTTCTTACTTTGTTCAGCACTTTGTTCAGCTTTGCTGTGTTAGATGTGCTATATTTAATCAAATTTTACTTACTTACTTCCAATGATTACAAGGTGTCTGCCTGCCTCACATTGCATTCATCATTAGAGGCCACATCCTCTGGCTTCTGATTTGCTATGGGGTCTTTTTAGGGCACTGACCAGGGCAGTTATAGTTGTTTGGGCTCTGCTCACATTTTTGTTTTCATATTCTGATACTGGCTGGCGATCTGGTGTCTTCGAGGTGAGAACATCACTCGGACAGCTTTGATCAAGACACATGCCAACATGAGTATCTCCTTAGAAAGCAACTTTTATAAGTGGAAACTGTTTACATTCTACTTACAAACGCATGCACGGATTTCAAACCAAGCAAAAGACGTACAGCACAAAGAAGGAGGAAGTGTGCTGAGTCATTCAAGAGTCAGGGCTTTCACCCCTCCATGATGATGATTTTTTTTTCTAAGGTGTGATGTCTGAGAAATAAACTGGATGAACTTTTACCTGCTGGAAATAAGAATGCCACCACCTTCTGTTTTATTGAGCTCCTGGCTAACTCCTGAAACAAACCCCTGACTTGCTGGATGTACCAGGTACAGCTGCTGAGAGATTCCAAGTTCACAAACAAGTCAAAAGGTAGTGGGGGGTACGCTTTGTGAAAAATAACTGGTGCAATGACGTTACGGTCTTGACAAAATACTGCTGGCCATCATGTGTAATGCAATCTACTTTCCTATACAGTTCTTCTCTGTAATTTTAGCTGGTGTGTATACAGAATATATATTCTTCTGTATAACAGAAGCTAATGCCTTGTATGTAGAGCAGATGCTGTTTGAACAAATCACACAGCTGGATGATAACCACCCTAATTCTCCTCTCACTATACTAGGAGAATTCAACCACAAAAACAAGGAACAGCAAAAGTATAAAAAGCTCATTTACGGTCTAACTATAGATAGGAAAACTAGATCATTTCTACAGCACAATAAAAGATGCTAACCACGCAACAGTATATGGCCAAAAGTATGTGGACACCTGACTACCATATGTGCTTGTTGAGCATCCCATTCCAAAGTTGGTCCCAGCTTTGTAACAGCCACTTTTCTGGGAATGCTTTTCACTATATTTTGTGAAAATATTTCAGCCAAGACGGCCAGGTTCACATTCGGCATTCCAATTTGTTCTGAAAGTGTTCTGTGGGGTTGAGGTCAGGGCTCTTGAGACCTTCCACACGGACCTGTCTTTATGGAGCTCATTTAGTCCACTGTAGCATTGTCATGCTGGGACAGGTTTTGGATAGGCTTCTTAATTCCAGTGAAGTGCAGTCTTAATGCTACAGCATACTAAGGCATTCTAGACAATTGGGTACGTTGAGACAACAGTTTGGGGAAGGCCCACATATTGATGTGATGGTCGTGTGTCCACATACTTTTGGCCTTATACTGTATATCTACAGCACCTTGATTGTAGTTGATGCTCACATATATATGCAAACTGATATCAGTAATACGCATCAAGAAATGTGCGTATAACCAAACTGCCACTGCCGTGGAGGAGCTTAAACACTACCTAGGCTCAATAGACTGGGAGGTATTCAACAATGCCCACTAAAACTGTTGACGTACAATAATGCAAAGTCATGGTTCACCAAAGAATTGAGAAACCTGTAGAAGGAGGCAGCCTGTTAAAGTGGGGACAGGTAATGCTACAAGCAGGCCAGGATTCAGCTCAACTCAGCAATATGATCTTGGAAAAAGAAATTACAAGGCCAAACTGATGCATAATGTTGCCAACAAAGACTGTTCATCTGTCTAGAAATGTCTCAATTCTGTGACCAACTATGAAGGAGACCCTCTGAACCCCCCTTATCAGTCACTCCCCGAGAAAGAGAAAACGTGTAAAACACATTATACAACAGATTTGAATCACCATAAGACTTGAAATGATCACACCGATAGTCACTGCTTCTCACCTTGATCCCTTTCAGTATGCATGCAGGGTCAGTAGATCAGTAGATGATGCTCTAAATACAGGACTGCACTTTGTCCTTCAGTATATGGACAACAGAGCCATGTATGCCGGGATCCTCTTTGTGGACTTTAGCTCTGCATTCAGTACAATCACTCCTGATCTACAAATGAGCAAACTTTCACAAAAGAAAGTCAGCCTATATGTAAATAAATCTACAGCTTCCTGACTAATCATAAGCATTATTTGCAAGTTATGCCCTATCTCTCAACCTACTATACATAGATTTATATGCATAGACGCAACAAAGGGCTGTCTGCTCTCTCCTCTGTTGTACTCCCTGTATAATAATGACATCCAGTGATCCCTCAGTAAAATTCCTGATTACTACACACAGTGCCACAGGTCTAATAAGGGACAGGGATCAGAAATAAGCATCTATAGGAAGTGAACCTTACTAGGTTGTTCAACTAGCAACCTGGACCTCAATACCACCAAGATTGGAAATTATAGTAGACTTCAGGAAACACCCTGACTTTTGCAAATTTCTGGCCACCATCACTCTCAGTTGCGGTGAAAACATCACTTCCATCACAAAGGAAGTACAAGTATTACTTAAGACTGATAAAGAAACCCAGCATCCATCCAGAAAAGGCTATCATAAAAAGCAAAGTGCTCTGAAGCAATACCAACAGGCATCTGAAAGGTTTCTCACCAAAGCTGTATTAATCTAATTGATTTGCTCATCTACCACATAGTGAAGTCCTTAGATAGCACACACAAGCATGTGTATGAATGGTATTGGCTGGTGATCTGGTGTCTTGGGGGTGAGAACATCACTTGGGCAGCTTTGGTCAAAACATAGTTCAAATGCTGGCCCCCAAACCTTTGAGAGATCAAGGCTTTGTCAATTTCAGACCCCAACAATGTTGTTGCTCTGTTTCAAGAAATAAAATATTCTTCTTTGAGAGATGATGTTATAAAACATTGACAACACAGTATAAAACAGGAGGTTTGATTCAAGATAACATCTAGTTCAAAAGAAGAACCACCTTTTCCATCCAGTTATAAATTTTAGAGGTTTGGACTGGTTCCTGAAGACTGTTTCATTTCATTTGCTCCAAGTGGCAGATGATGTTCCAGCCATCCAGCCGCTAAGGACATGCACAGTTTTATGTTCCCATTGCCAGAACACAGATGCTTCCTAAGGATTGCCTTCATAGGTCATGTTTTCCAGTGTATACCTTTTGGAAAATTGAATACAGTTAGCCTTGTCTCCCATAATGTTTATATATACAGTGCATCCGGAAAGTATTCACAGTGCTTCACTTTTTCCACATTTTATTATGTTACAGCCTTATTCCAAAATGGACTAAATTCATTATTTGCCTCAAAATTCTACAAACAATACCCCATAATGACAACGTGATAGAAGTTTGTTTGAAATCTTTGCAAATTTATTAAAAATTAAAAAAACAAAAAAAGCACATGTACATAAGTATTAACAGCCCTTGCTCAATACTTTGTTGAAGCATCTTTGGCACCAATTACAACCTCGGGTCTTTTTGAGTATTATGCTACAAGCTTGGCACACCTATTTTTGGGCAGTTTCTCCCATTCTTCTTTGCAGGACCTCTCGAGCTCCATCAGCTTGGATGGGAAGTATCGGTGCACAGTCATTTTCAGATCTCTCCAGAGATGTTCAATTGGGTTCAAGTCTGGGCTCTGGCTGGGCCACCCAAGGACATTCACAGGGTTGTCCTGTAGCCACTCCTTTTGTTATCTTGACTGTGTGCTTAGGGTTGTTGTCCTGTTGGAAGATGAACCTTCGCCCCAGTCTAAGGTCCAGAGTGCTCTGGAGCAGGTTTTCATCAAGGATGTCTCTGTACATTGCTGCATTCATCTTTCCCTCGATCCTAACTAGCCTCCCAGTTCCTGCCGCTGAAAAACATCCCCACAGCATGATGCTTCCGCCACCATGCTTCACTGTAGGGATGGTATTGGCCAGGTGATGACTGATGCCTGGTTTCCTCCAGACATGACGCTTACCATTCAGGCCAAAGATTTCAATCTTTGTCTTGATCTGAGAGTCCTTCAGGTTCCTTTTGGCAAACTCCAGACGGGCTGTCATGTGCCTTTTACTGAGGAGTGGCTTCCGTCTGGCCACACTACCAATACAGGCCTGATTGGTGGAATGCTGCAGAGATGGTTTTTCTTCTGGAAGGTTCTCCTCTCTCCACAGAGACACACTGGAGCTCTGTCACAGTGACCATCAGGTTTTTGGTCACCTCCCTGACTAAGGTCTTTCTCCCCTGATTGCTCAGTTTGGCCGGGCGGCCAGCTCTTGGAAGAGTCCTGGTGGTTCCAAACTTCTTCGATTCATGGATGATGGAGGCCACTGTGCTCATTGGGACCTTTAATGCTGCAGAAATGTCTTGGAGATCTACAGACAATTCCTTGGACTTCTTGGCTTGGTTTGTGCAAAGATTTCAAACAAACTTCTTTCACGTTGTCATTATGGGGTATTGTTTGTATAATTTTGAGGAAAATAATTAATTTAATCCATTTTGGAATAAGGCTGTAACATAACAAAATGTGGAAAAACTGAAACGCTGTGAATACTTTCCGGATGCAGTGTATCACACAAAAGTGAGTACACTCCTCACATTTTGGTAAATATTTGATTATATCTTTTTATGTGACAGCACTGAAGAAATGACATTTTGCTGCAATGTAAAGTAGTGTGTATACAGCTTGTGTAACAGTGTAAATTTACTGTTCCCTCAAAATAACTCAACACACAGCCATTAATGTCTAAACCTCTGGCAACAAAAGTGAGTACACCTCTAAGTGAAAATGTCCAAATTGGGCCCAAAGTGTCAATATTTTGTGTGGCCACCATTGTTTTCCATTGACCTTGACCTTCTTGGGCATGGAGTTCACCAGAGCTTCACAGGTTGCCACTGGAGTCCTCTTCCACTCCTCCATGACGACATCACGGAGCTGGTGGATGTTAGAGACCTTGTGATCCTCCACCTTCCGTTTGAGGATGCCCCACAGATGCTCAATAGGGTTTAGTCCATCACCTTCACCCTCAGCTTCTTTAGCAAGGCAGTGGTCATCTTGGAGGTGTGTTTGGGGTCGTTATCATGCTGGAATACTGCCCTGCAGCCCAGTCTCCGAAGGGAGGGGATCATGCTCTGCTTTAGTATGTCACAGTACATGTTGGCATTCATGGTTCCCTCATTGAACTGTAGCTCCCCGGCAGCACTCATGCATCCCCAGACCATGACACTCCCACCACCATGCTTGACTGTAGGCAAGACACACTTGTCTTTGTACTCCTCACCTGGTTGCCGCCATACACGCTTGACACCATCTGAACCAAATAAGTTTATCTTGGTCTCATCAGACCACAGGACATGGTTCCAGTAATCCATGTCCTTAGTCTGCTTCTCTTCAGCAAACTGTTTGCGGGCTTTCTTGTGCATCATCTTTAGAAGAGGCTTCTTTCTGGGACGACAGCCATGCAGACCAATTTGATGCAGTGTGTGGCATATGGTCTGAGCACGTGCATTATACGTCTATTTCCCAAAGAAAACCTCTGGATATGATGCTGAGCACGTGCACTCAAGTTCTTTGGTCGACCATGGCGAGGCTTGTTCTCAGTGGAACCTGTCCTGTTAAACCGCTGTATGGTCTTGGCCACCATGCTGCAGCTCAGTGTCAGGGTCTTGGCAGTCGTCTTATAGCCTAGGCCACCTTCATGTCGAGTAACAATTCTTTTTTTCAGCTCCTCAGAGAGTTCTTTGCCATGAGGTGCCATGTTGAACTTCTAGTGACCAGTATGAAGGAGTGTGAGGGCGATGACACCAAATTTAACACACCTGCTCCCCAGTCACACCTGAGACCATGTAGCATTAACAAGTCACATGACCCTGGGGAGGGGAAATGGCTAATTGGGCCCAATTTGGACATTTTCACTTAGGGGTGTACTCACTTTTATTGCCAGCGGTTTAGACATTAATGGCTGTGTGTGGAGCTAATTTGAGGGGACAGCAAATTTACACTGTTACACAAGTTGTACACTCACTACTTTACACTGTAGCAAAGTGTCATTTCTTCAGTGTTGTCACATGAAAAGATATAATCAAATATTTACAAAAATGTGAGGGGTGTACTCACTTTTGTGAGATACTATCTCTCTCTCTCTCTCTATATATATATATATATATATATATATATATATATATATATATATATATATATATATATATATATATACACACACACACACACTCATATACACACACATACACATATGTATATATGTGTATACATATACACACATTTATATATATATATATATATATATATACCTACACACACACACACACACACACAAACATGCACCACATTCTATAGGCTGCGTAATAAAGTAGGCTATTCATCATAAAATACTGCCTGTAACACATGAGGTATAATAAACTTTTAAACTTAATCAAGCCCAAACTTCTACCTCTGACATACGTTACTCTCAAATCAGTAATGGTTGCAAGGATAAAAAAATTAAAAAAGGAAAAAAGCAGTGGCTTTGGTCAGCAAGCAGAAGCCGAGTGATTCTCCAAAATCTTCAAAGTCTGATGTATGGAAGCACTTTAAATTCTCAGTAAGTTACGAAGCTGGCAGCTAGAGGGCGGTGGACCATCATGTTACAGTATGCTGAATCCACTAAATATGTGTACAATACACCAGCGATAATACCACAAACATATGGCTAGTATGATACAAATGCACACAAAAACTCTTTGCTGCATTCAGGCAGTGTTTCTCAACAGATTCAGTCTGGGCTAAAGAAGTCACTGCAGTCATTGGGCTCATATTTGGTGGATAATGCAGGATTGAAAAATAAAACACACCTACGTCTACAGACATCTATGTGACACTGACAGCACAAGAATCTAACACAAAAATAAGATTGGCTCTTTTTCAGACACATCCCTTTGGGAGTCACACCAGTTGAAAGCTACTTTAATTTTGTTTAATTCTAATAAATAGCTTTTGTTTCATTATTACAATGTTCTGCATATTTTTTCAGTATTTTCCCATAACTCACTAATTTGTCTTTTCTGCAGCAAAACCTGTTAACAATGGAGCAGATAGTGACTGTTGAGGAGACACAGATCAAGGACAAGAAATGCATCCTGCTGAGGATCAAAGGAGGCAAACAGTTTGTCCTGCAGTGTGAGGTAGGACAACTTCCCCTGTGCTGAGTCATTCTCTTAAGCCTCTGTCACTCTAGAACCAGGACAAAATTTCCATCCCATTACCAGTAATGTTTGGGCTTTTGCATCATTCATACCTGCAGCTTTCAAACTGTATTTTACTGGAGTGAATGCATTCGTTCAGTTTCCTTGAAAAATCCAGTTTACTGTAGGTATGAGTTGCTGTGCACTAACATTTATTATTTTATTTTTCAGCAGCAGTAATCTTACTAATGCTGTAGAAAAAAAGGGCTATCTGCAAAATGAATTATCTATTTTTATCTTGTAATATTTAAAGTACAGTAATCGTAGTATTGCTACAGAATAAACTATATATCTACACATTGCATGTTGCCGTTTTGTAATTATATTTTGTCACTTTGTTCCACAGAGTGACCCGGAGTTTGTACAATGGAAGAAGGAGCTGAATGAAGCGTTCACAGAGGCCCAGAAGCTGCTGCGTCGTGCTCCCAAAGTAATTGGCAAGGGCCGTGCCGGTGTGCTGGAACTGTCCAAACCACCGCTCACACACCGCAACAGCAACGGCCTGTGAGCCACTGTTGTTTTTTGCCCCAACCCTTCCTCATAACCGTGCATCCTTTTACACTTGCGGACATTGCACCACCTGTTTCAGCTTACCCTCCATCTTTGCCACAACCAATAAAGCATCTAAATGTTTAAAGACAGTCCTCCACATGGTCTGTCTGGAGTTGTACTTGACCATAACTCTTGTTTCATCTGTCTAGCACACGCACACTTTCCCACTTACAGATTGACACACTGGGGCAGTTGGTGTTCCTGGACAACAGTGAAGGACCAATATTAATGTCAGTGCTGAATGAAGACATTTATGTGGATCAGAATGAACACAAATGGAGCATACCATGACATTGTGTCCTTGCTCTTCTCCTTACCTTTCACCTCTTTCTCTTTTAATCTGTGAACTTCCTCCTCCTTGCTCAGTGTTTTTCCCCAGGCAGGGCCTGGCATCAGCTGTCCCCTACCCAAGCATACATGTACATAAACATAGAGTGTGATGCTGTGGGAAGCTGAATCCTGTGCTTCTGCTGCTCTACCCTCTACTGTGAATGTGTTGGTCTCTGTATGCTCAGGATGAGACTCTTTGTGCAGTTAGTTGGCCACATGGGTCCATGCATGCAGAGGTAGTGGGCTGCATCCTGTTCTACATCAGCATTGATGTATGTGGTCACTGTGGAGGCTGGTAGAATGTCTTTCTGTCCTAATCTCTAGAGCTTGTTAAGAGTCAAATGAAATTATGACAATGCTAGTCTAGTCTGATGTAATGTCTTACAAAATAGATTTTAGGACATTGCCTCTGTTGTTATACATTTTTGTAATAGTCAGGGCCACCTTGATTGGCCCATTTCTTGAAATACAGTATGGTTGATTATAGCATAACTAGATGATTGAGGACAGAGGTGCCCAACTGCAATCACAGATAACCAGGGTCCAGCATATTTTCTGCTCAAACACACCTCTTTCAACTCACCAGTTTATTAAGAGGGTTAATAGGTATGTTGGCAGACAAATAATTAAACTCTGCTTAATTCCCGCTTTTAAGGACTGCTACTGGATACCCCTGCCTTTAAGGTTCTGTTTTCTTTTAATTGCATACTGATTTTTGGACTGTGGTTGTTGGGCCCTGCCCTCTTCACCTCCATTCAATCTCTACTCAAAACAGTTTGTCAATAATTCCATAATGATATTCTGAACTGAGGAGATTGTCAGTGATCAAGCATGTACAAGATTTGATAGTAATTAAATGTGTGAAATTTGGTATTCAGCCCTTAAAGGGACCAAATTCAGTTTATGTTGCTGAGTGAGTGAGTTTGCATGCAGCAGTATG
>NC_030431.2:6990000-7122500 GCF_001660625.3 Ictalurus punctatus | reverse complement strand
TTATTTTAAACATGCATTAGCACATTGTTCAAAGAATGTTTAACCCAATGAAATATGCTCAGTGGTTGTTAGAACTTAAAGTATGGCATGCATATACATATATATATATATATATATATATATATATATATATATATATATATATATATATATATTTTATATATATTTTATATATATATATATATTTTATATATATTTTATATATATTTTATATATATATATATATTTTATATATATTTTATATATATTTTATATATATATATATATATATATATATATATATATATAATAAAATATATATAAAATATATATATATATATATATATATATATATATATATATATATATATATTTTTATATATATTTTATATATATATATATATATATATATATATATATATATATATATATATATAATAAAAACATATAACTGTTGACATTGATGTCTGTCTGAATACTCGATTCTGAGTGGCTGGAAGGTGTGCGTTCAGACGGTTGAATGCACGGGTACTTCGAGTCACTTTAATTACCGTTCTCAATTAATACGCTGCCTAAAAACAACTGTAACCATAGTAACATACAGTTAAACTCACAACATCATTATAAGTAGAGATACTGCGCAGACGCAGGTAATTCACGCACACAAAAAATATAACAACCTTTTTGCTAGATATCAGTGGCAGAAAAACATGACTACAGGTGGTAAAATGAAACTGAAATAAAGTGTATCATCAAATTATGATATTTCTTCATAAAATGTAAAGTTATTCTTAATACCTGAAACTATTTGTTTCCAGTGTTCTAATATGTTGCTGACTGATATGTTCTGTGGAAATATATAAAATAAAATAAAAAAACCTTTTAATCTATTCCTCCTCTCCAGGACAGTCATAGCAGATATCTAATGTTCTTTACTGTTATTGTTTATTTATTTCATTGGCTAAGGCTCAGATTACTGTGTAGATGTATATTTCAATTGACAACTGAATTTAAAATGTAACAAAAGTCGGAAACATAGAAACAAGTCCAGTTCTTTCCTAAGAACAAGCGAGTTATAGATTTGGTTTATTTATTTCTTTTGGTACACTTGCTCCATCTACTGTTAGATTTTGATACTTAATAGTTTGCAGATCTTGTATTTGATCATGCTTTTGACACAGAACCTAAATATTAAATAAATATGAACCTAAAATCTAGAGAAAGGAACGTTTCAGAGGTAAAATACAGTATACAGTAACGCTTCTGTAGGCTATATTGACTTTTTCTGCCTTTCAGTGGTTTGTATGGAAATACCTAATTTTATAAAACTGTAAAATCTACGTAGCAAATACAAATGTATTTTGACTGATAGAATTTACACCAGTAGTTTTAAAGAAAATGGCAAAAACATCCCCATCAATATATATATATATCACTTTGTGCGACTGAGACATAGTTAAATGAAATTAGATTATAAGATTTCTTTGATATCTAATGTAAAAACCATTGTTATATTCCCTATGTATGTAACATTTCATATTTGAAGTTTGGAGAGAATTGAAATTGTATGCTGATGTGGATGCTTATTTAGCCAAGGCAAAAGGTTTCCCCATCATCCCACGTCTCTAACCCCCAACATGTACGGGTTCCGTCAACATCTACTGAGATTTTTATGTAAATCACAATTTGTTTAGTCTAATAAACTGTCAAGTGTAATACATGGCCAACAGTTTCCTGTTAATAAAACAGTAAACTATTAAGTGTACAGAATACTGCACCCTTATCTTAATATTTGCTTATTTAATGCTTAAATATATACCTGCATGCTTAAGCATATATACTTATGTTAATTGTCAATCGCACACTAGGGTACTGTGGAGAAAAACGAGGGCACTGTAACTCCATGCATCTGTTTCAACGAATGTGTTTTGGCTTCTTGTAGATCTTGTAGATCTTCTGAGTCTTCTGTACTTATTCATCTTCTACATGGACTACATTAAATTATGTAAATTAATAGACACTTAAGATACACATATAGATATGAAAAAAATTCAGGAAATGTAAGAGGACATACAGTAGCATATCCAGGTCACTACTCTACACACCATCAATCAAACTCTTGCACTTCAAAACGCATTGTGTGTGTAAAAGAGAGAACAGGTATATAAACAAAGAACCTAAACAAATGGCAGAATGATCCTATAATGCGGCACATGCCGTTGATTACCAAGCCCTATTTGTAGTTGCTAGAATGATTCATTAATTTACATACAAGAACATTAGGTAGGCCATTGATGGCTTCAATAAGGCACATGTTTTTTGTAGCCTGTGCTAATTTGTTAGTTTGCTAATTTGCTAACTGATACAAAGAATAGATTATGGTAAACACAAACCTATCCCTTTTGGTTAGCCAGGAAACATTTTATTGTGTGCAGTGAAAATGTAGTCGTGAATAAGAATGTTTGTTTGTTTTGATAAGGTCAGGTGGAGTCTACAAAAAGGTTTCTGTCGGTACAGGTCCATTTGCACATTTGATAACCAGTGTTGGCACGTGGGAGAGAGCAAGACAGAAAATCAGAGAGACTTATTTGCTGGCTGGTGCCTCTGGGCTCTAGTTGTCCTTGACTGTGTGTGGCATAGATCCACCTGGGATGCACAGTGCTCGCAGACTCTCTGCTTCAGCTTTGGGCAGAGATTCAGACACACGCACACACGCATACACACAGTCTCTCTCACCCTCCTCTTTAGCGTCAGGACAGGAAGGCATACGTCACCTCCCTCTGCTCCTTTCGGTCGTTTCTCAGTCCAGGACAGCCATTTAATACAGACTCGTCCATCTTAGCAGGTATTTGATGGCGAGAGGAAGGTGGGACTATGATTGTTATTGTGGAGGTTAGATCCGGGACAGAAAGGAGCACGGCATGATCGCATGAAAGTGGGCCACTCACCATCTGGAAAGAGACTCTGAGACGACAGAATACCTGCCCTCTCTTTCTCTCTCTCTCTCGTTCTCAACCCTTGCTGAGTTCAGGCTGAAATGCTTCAGGGAGATTGAACTGAACACGCACACCATGACTAAGATGAAAGGAAATTCAGAGTCATAGTTAAGGTAAGGTAAATTGCTAATCATATAAAAGCCAAGTAGATTTATAAATACTGTCTAGGCTTTATGACACAAGTTCCTTGAAGTCTCCTTGTCACTGGCAAAACGTCTTCCGCCACTGGTTGTGCTCAGGACAGTCAGATTTAAAGATTGAAGGACATGCAGTGTGTCTGACATAGGTTGCCATCATCATCATCAAGAGTCATTTGAGTGTCTTTGTTTTGTTGTGTTTTCTGTTTATACTGATGGTTTACGTGTTCATTCTCATCAGAACTGGTGCCAACGTGATCGAGTCGATGAGGTTCTATGATGCTTAATCAATATACCGCAAGGCGAGGCTTACTCAGCACTTTGGAGTCAGCAGCTATGAATGCCACCTCTGGCACTAGATCTCAAAAGCAACTTTTACTTACTTAATGTATAATCACATGCCATGGTCTGCTATGGTTTTCCAGTTTAATGCACTGTCTGTAACTGTGTGTGTTTAGTTAATTGTTTTGTTTAAAATATTTGTGTCAAAGTGAAATATCTATATTAAGCCATCTTTATTGTTATTAAGTTTATAGACCTGTTTATGGAATAGTTTATTGAATTCTGTTGGCGTCAATACATATTAACCAATGTTAGCTCTGCTTTTTTTAACCCAAATAATTAAACCAAGCATCATATGTACTTCCTATACAGCAGTGTTGGGTAGCTCATTGCTGAAATGTAATCTGGTGCTGCTGATAAACAACAATAAACAACAGCAATTGTAATCTGGCTGTAACAATTTTTTAGATTGCATTTTTTAGATAATAAATAATCATTTTTGGATCACTCATTGTAATGAAAATCATTAATAATGTATGTGACTGTAGTCTTGTATGACTGAGCACCAGACGTGCTCTCTCTCTCTCTCTCTCTCTCTCTCTCTCTCTCTCTCTCTCTCTCTCTCTCTCTCTCTCTCTCTCTCTAACATACACACACTCTCCCTATCTACCAAAAGACCTGAACGATGCCTTTGGAGGGCACTTTGAAGGGTTTATAATCAAATCAATATTGCCATGCTCTAAAGTCATTCTAAACAGAGTTTTTAATTAAAAAAAATAACTTTAAAAGTGAGTTCCAAATTACCATTATTTTTGAGCCCCACAATTTTCAGCACTCCAAAGCTCTCACAGGGGATGGTAAAAACTTCAAAGGGAATAAGGTGATAATTTCCAAATGGAATGCATCCTCTCTCTCTCTCTCTCTCTCTCACTCATTCACTCACTCACTCACTCACTCACTCACTCAGAATTGCTATCTCTCAGTCCCTCACAGTCACACATTCAGTATGTATCCCATAACTGGATAGAAACAGCCAGAATTTCCATCAAAAGTGCTGCTTCTGAGCCATTAATGGTGGCTTGAGTGCTGATGTCGAGCTATTAGCGATGGCTTGAGTGGTTTCTGTGCAGATTGCTTAAACAGTGGCATAAGAAAATAGCTCAACACTTTAGGGACTAAAACCTGACTTAAGTTTTACATAATACGATATTAATATTAATCTAAAGGGGGTGGTGGGGTGGATGGTGGTTTTACAGAGCGGATTCTTTTTGTAATTTTTTTTCAGCGAGGGGGATGCCACCCCTCACATTCCCCCTAAATTCGAACACTGAGTATGGCACGGAAATGAAAAAAGTGGGATTGGTGCATCCCCAGAGTGTGTTTTTGATTGATGGTTTTGTATTTTTGCAGCTCAGGCCCTTGAGAGAATGATGAGCCCTACCGGGCCTAGTCCAAATCCTAACATCCCATCCGAGTACTGCTCCACGATTCCTCCCATGCAGCAGGCTCGAGCAGCAGGCACCCTCAACTCCCCACCCCCCACCGTCATGGTGCCAGTTTCTGTTCTCAAACATCCTGGTAATGATGGTATGCACACTTCTATCCTGCTTCAGTGAGCCAGTTTTGAGGGTGCTTAACAGCTGTGTCTTAACTGGCTCTCCCCATCTCAGTATGAGGAAAAACATTTCATATAATCTGGGCTAAGATCAGGTTGATTCTTTCATTTTTGGCAAATTCATGGTAAGTTAAATCTATATGTACATTATTATTATTAATTTGCTAGGATTCCCGAGAGAACAGAAGCATGTCTGGTTTGCTGATGGAATACTGCCTAATGGCGAGGTGGCAGATACCACTAGGCTTTCCATAAAGCCACGGAGATCCTCTCAGGAGTCCAGCCCTGTTACGCCAGACCCTCCCACAGTATGGGTAAAACAAACTGTGCAGTAATATATTTGTCTAAGTTAAGGTTCATTTTATTGAAGGTATTAGTGGTCATAGTTTTATACTGTCACTGATGAGTATTACCAGAATAAACACTAGCTGTTTGTCTTTATGGCACAGATTTTCAGGCACAGAGTAACCTTGGTGTCTAGAAAACTATATGGATAGAGGCTATGTTTAAAAAAATAAATAAATAAAAAAGCATACACACTTTCCAGGTCACACTGGCAGCAGAATAGAAAAAGGTTCAGTTGTCTGCTGATCTATCTGAACTGCTTGTGTCATCTTCCTCAGCCTACTAGCAAATTCCCTGAAGGAAATGAGGGGTCGGCACAAAGCTCTGAGACTGGTTCAGAGACACCAAGGAAGGCACTCAGTGGGCCCTGGGACTTTGCGTTACTCTGTGGCCTGGGTAGCTGTGTGCAGCGGGCTCAGAGTCTCCTGCCTGATGATGATGATGGTCTGCCACCACTGCTCATCACCACAGGAGAGGAAGATGAAGGGGGTGAGAACAGCTACTTTATAATCCTTCTGTGTGTTCACATCAGTAGTTAAAACAGTAATATTGCAGTATGTTTTGATAATTTATACTAGAAATGTCGCTATTATATGAAATACACTCAGTGTTATTATACTTGACCCAAGGCCAATTATATTTGAAACTAGGGATGAATGGATACCACTTCTTTCAGGTACATGTACATGGTTTTCACACTGGGCACGCTTGCTGCAGTCCAAACCCGAGTGCGATTGTCCACCCCCCCCCCCCCCCCCACCCCCCCAATCCTAGCATTGGTCTAGTTTCAGACTTGCTTGATTCTATCGAAACCGGGTGCATTTGCGTTCCTCTTACATCATCACAAACGCACATGGAGAACACTAAGTGGCTCACCACATTACATTTTTTTTACAAAATTGTAATTATGTGCAGCCGAGTGAACGACACATGTCTATGTGCGTCACATGGCATAATTCATCAGATGACCAGGAGAAGGTGGCTTTCTAATCCTCGCAAACAGTATTTTTTGAGGAGACTGACTGTAAGGAATTAATATGGTACACGTGTGTTGTGGAACCTAATGATGTCGTCATCGGCTAAAACACATGCGCAGGCTACTTTGCTTCTTGAACAAGTGCGGACCAGAGTACAAGTTGCGTTCACAGTTATCGCAGCACAGTTCCGGTTCAACCGAACTCAGACCACTTCCTACAGTTAGTCTTTTGTTCAGTACTGCTGTGCGATTCCCGGTCTGCACGACAGCTTTCACATTATCGATTTTTCATACAAACCATGCACTATTTTGGAATAAACTGCCATCTGAAAGCCCCCATAGTATCATGTGGTATCTGGTAGCAGAGCATTTTTTGTGATTATGAGTAGGGATGCACCAAAATGAAAATTTTTGGCCGAAACCGAATATAATGACAAACTTACTGAATACCAAACACATTTTTTCGCGTTTTTTCCATTTATTTTGCCATTTTTTCACCATTGCATAAATTAAATAGTCAGAATGTGCTTTTTACTATTTTGTCTTGCTTTTCAAAGAAAAAAATCAATTACAAAAACTACAATTTCAAAATATTTAACACTGAACATTTTTTTTCATTCCAGCAGGTATAGGATACCAACAAGGCACAATATAACTTTAAATAAATAAATGAGTAAAATAAAAATATTTTGATGTGGTCATTTTTGAGCCCCCCTTGAATAGCCTATGTTAGGCCTATAACTGACTGCTGAAAGAATGTAACACTCAACAAAAAAGTGCATTGACAAGAGTGCAAAAAATGCTTGTATTCGGTTGTATATGGCTGATTATATTGGGGATATATACCGCTTTCGTCCCTGTACACCTCGCGGAGTATTATTGTAGATATAGTATAGTAAGATACGTTGTTAATGTTATGTTCCTTGATAGATTTAGTTAGTTTAAACTATAGATTAGTTCATTTAGTCCCCGCTGGTTTTTCCACTCCCAGTCCATAGTACTAGTTCATGTTTCTTGTTTTGTGTTTTGACTCTGTTTTCTGTGACCACGACTTTGATTCCCTTTGCCTGTTTTGACTCATTTTTTTGGATTACGATTTGGATTTGTCTGCCTGCCCTTAAATAAATACGTCTTTACCTGCTTCCATACTCTACTCCCTTACGTCTCACGACGTGACAGAATACTCCTGACAGAAAATGCTTTTTTTTTCTTTTTTTCCTTTTTTTTTTGCTATTTCTGTCCGAATCATTTCGGTTGCCGACATTCGGTGCATCCCTAATTATGAGTAAATGAGCATGGTATCCTATCAATACTTATACCAATATCAGCAGTCATGCATCCTTAATAGAAACAAACATCATTGTGTAGATATGTGTTCCTATAGATTAATAGGCTTATAGCATATATTGTATATCTGAATTAATAACAGTAAGCTAAAAGATAGGATAAGATATAATAAGAAGATAAGTCATTGTTTAAGTGCAAAATGTAAAGAGGAAATTAACAGACACTGATCACTGCATCAACTGGAGGCTACATCCTGCGACTGTGGATGACTCCAAGCAGTGCAGCCTGGAGCTTGATGAGGATGGTACCTCTTGAAGTACCATGGGAATGGTTTTGGACCTCAATTCCACATGGACATTCTCACTGTGGTTGCTGGGACTACGGTTACTACTATGGCTTTAGGACTGCAATTACCACGTATAATTTTGCACTCAAGTCTCCTTTAGTGAACAGTGGACTAGTTCAACAAACAGACTTCATATAATGAACTTTCTTTTACTTTCACACTATCCTATGTTACCCAGATGGTAATAACGTCAAGGTTTCTTCCTCATATCATCTTAGGGAGTTTTTCCTTGCCACCGTCACCAACAGCTTGCTCAATAGAGATAAATTCAGACACTAAAAATCTGTATCCTGTGTTTTATATGTTTCTGTGACAATGTCCATTGTTAAAAGCACTATACAAATAAAATTTAATCGAATTGAACTGATTAGACAGGTAAAGGTTTTTTTTTTTTAATAAATAATAAGTACTATACAATACATGGTAACATGTAACTTTACTCCCTGTTGCAGATTTGTTAGTGGAGGAGCGTCCTGCTTCCTGTCAGATTATGCTGCTTTTAGAGGAAGGAGGTCCGAGACCTTTGACATTTGTGCTCAATGCCAACCTCTTGGTCAATGTGAAGCTGACTGCATGTATGTCTTTTGAGCAGTGAATTAATGAAATATATCTCAGAATACACGATTGCTTTATTTATCTCACGATGCTTGTTCTTTTTGTTTAAATTTTTTTGAAACTGTGAATTTGTGTTTTAGATTGTGGGCGGAAGTGCTGGTGTTTGAGCTCTAACGGTCTTAAGGGAGTCGGTCAGAGAGAACTGGCGTTCATTATTGAGCGTCTCCCTGAAGAGAACAGTGTGCCTAAAGACATCTTCAGTCTTTATGTAAACATATACCAAGATGCTCAGAAGGGTATATTATTCGCAATTGTCGGAGCACAAAGAATGTTGTTTCTACAGCTTCTGTTCTCTTTCTGAGTTTTGTTTTTGATGACCTCTTTTGACTACAGGGAAATATATTGAGGAACTTGGCAATGTGACGTTTGCAGACAGTTTTCTGGGCAGTAAGGAACATGGTGGCTTCCTCTTTCTTTCTCTGAGCTTTCAGCCTACGGAGGGTCTTGGCCTACCTCACAGCTCCTTCCTGTTTGGAGTCCTCGTTCATAAATTGGAGGTACCCTGGGCCAAAGTGTTCCCCCTCCGCTTAGTACTCAGTATGGGAGCAGAATGTAGTGGTGAGTCTCACGTATTCTCAAAGATTTTCCTTTTAAAATTAACCAACATCTTGGATCACTTCTGCAAATTATGAACACTCTACAGTATATACAGTAACAATCACTGTTATGAACACTGTTACTGTGAATAGTCACTTTATGAATGCTAATGTCACTTCATTAAAAGAACTATATAGAGGAACACAATATATACTGTAATTCACTTTATGAAACATTATACAGTAACAGTCAATTGATAAACATATGTGGTAACATTCAATTTATGATGAACAATACTGTATATATAGTAAGTAACTTCATGAACACTAAGTACAGGAAATATGAGAAGGAAATACGGATAGAGCTTCTCAATTTCACAGTCTACAATTTAATATGTACAGTAGACAAAAGAAGTGAGTACAACCCTGTGCAATATCACTTAAATGTCAAAAGATTCAAAATTGTATCACCTTACAGTAATTGTATTACTTCTAAGTTGAACAGTAGGGTATTTTCTCTTATGTAAAATAAAAACTAACAGTTTTGGTTTACTATATTATATATACAGGCCCCAAAGTGGAAACTCAAAGCAACAAAAGTCAGTACACTTTTCATTACTGAGATTCAAATCTTTTATTTTTTCAATACTTCATATGTCCACCTTTATTTTTGATGACAGACCTCTAATCCTTCTCAGCATGGAGGATACCAGTGTTGCACAAATTTCTGGGCAGATGATCTGCCATTCTTCAGAGACAATTTTTTTTGAACGGTGTTCTATTGGATTCAAATCAGGTGACAACTCAGGCACCAGGTAATAGTTCTCACTTTTTTCTTCTTTAGAAACTCTTGCATGATTTTGGCATTGTGCTTTGGATCATTATTATGCTGGAATATTCGTCTTCTGCCACACTTCTGGAGACCGGGAGTCCCCTTGTGAGCCAGTATTTTGGCCAGTATATACAAAGGCATTCATGGTGCCATATACACCAATCAGCCATGACATTAAAACCACCTGCCTAATGTTGTGTAGGTCCCCCTTGTGCCACCAGAACAGTTCTGACCCATCGAGGCATGGACTTCACAAGACCTCTGAAGGAGCGTTGTGGTATCTGGCACCAAGATGTAGCAGCAGTTCTTTTAAGTCCCGTAAGTTGAGAGGTGGGGCCTCCATGGATCGGACTTGTTTGTCCAGCACAGCCCACAGATGCTCGATCGGATTGAGATCTGGGGAATTTGGAGGCCAAGTCAACACCTTGAACTCTGTCATGTTCTTCAAACCCTTCCTGTACAATTTTTGCAGTGTGGCAGGGCACATTATCCTGCTGAAAGAGGCCACTGCCTTTAGAGGATAGTAACATCCACATGAATGCCAGGACTCAAAGTTTCCCAGCAGAACAGCAAAACGTCAGCTTGCCTTCTTCCCATAGTGGATCCTGGTGCAGGTAAGTGACATAGTAGTGCATCTCTTCCCCAAGTAAGTGACGCACTCGACCATCCACTTGATGTAAAAGTGGATGAAAGCATGATTCACAGTGCTCAGCTGCCCATTGTAAGTGCTTTCGGTGGTGAACAGGGCCACATGTGGCTACACTGCTTCGTCACCAGTTCACCGGTTGTCCTTCCTTGAACCACTTTTGATAGGTACTAACCACTGCAGCACACCCCACAAGACCTGCAGTTTTGCAGATGCTCTGACCAAGTTGTCTAGCCATCACAATTTGGCACATGTCAAATTCGTTCAGATCCTTTTGCTTGCCCAATTTTCCTACTTCCAGCACATCGACCATCACCTTCGTGAACTGACTGTTCACTTGCTGCCTAATACAATGGTGCTAGAAAGCAAGAATTTTCTATATTTCTGCATAAATATGAACTAAAACAAGATTTCATTTTTAGAAGTAGATAAAGAGAACCCAATTAAACAAATGAGACAAAAATATTATACTTAGTCATTTATTGATGAAAATGATCCAGTATTACATACATGAGTAACATGTCTGGTGTCACCCCTTGAGCTGCAATAACTGCAACTAAACATTTCCAGTAACTGTTGATCAGTCCTGCACGTCGGCTTGGAGGAGTTTTAACCCATTCCTCAGTATAGAACAGCTTCAACTCTGGGATGTTGGTGGATTTCCTCACATGAACGGCTTGCTTCAGGTCCTTCCACAACATTTCTATTGGATTCAGGTCAGGACTTTGACTTGGCCATTCCAAAACATTAACTTTATTTTTAGAGTCATTGTCTTTCTGTATGACCCACTTTCTCTTGAGATTCAGTTCACGGACAAATGTACTGACATTTTCCTTTAGAATTCGCTGGTATAATTCAGAATTCAATGATGGCAAGTTGTCCTGGCCCAGATTCAGCAAAACAGGCCCAAACCTTAATATTACCCTGGTGGTATGTTTCACAGATGGGATAAAGTTCTTATGCTGGAATGCAGTATTTTCTTTTTGCCAAATATAACACTTCTCATTTAAACCATTAAAGGTCAAATTTGGTCTCATCTATCCAAAAAACATTTTTCCTGTAGCCTTCTGGCTTGTCCATGTGATATTTAGCAAACTGCAGAAGGGTGGCAGTGTTATTTTTGGAGAACAGTGGCTTTCTCCTTGTAATAATGCCATGCACATCACTGTTGTTCAGTGTTCTCCTGATGGTGGACTCATGAACATAACGTTAGCCAATATGAGAGAGGCCGTTAGTTACTTAGAAGTTACTCGGGGTTTCTTTGTGACCTCATGGACTATTACAATACATGTCTTTCTCTTGTTGTTTGACTACTCCTGGGGAGGGTAACAATAGTCTTGAATTTGCTCCATTTGTACACAATCTGTATGACTGGTGTAGTCCAAACTGTTTAGAAATGGGTTTGTAACCTTTTCCAAGCCTAATAGGCATCAATAACTCTTTTTCTGAGGTCCTCAGAAATCTCCTTTGTGCATGCCATGATGCACATAGATACACTCCAACCTCTGTGCTTCACTGTGATAGGCCAGTTTCAGGCCAAACATGCTGGACTATAGCTGGGCTGAACAAATTTTATCTTGGTCTCATCTGAACAAGAATGTGCTCCCAATATTCATCAGGCCTCTTTTCATGTTCTTTAGCAAAGTTAAATCTTTGCAGTGTTATGCCGAAGAGCAAGCAAGGGTTTTTTTTTATTGGATATCTTCTGTATAGTTTGACGTTTTGCAATGTCCTTCACACTGTCTGAGATGTCACGGAAACTCAGATTTCCACTGATAACCCTTGTGCCAAATCTGACGCACTTGCCCGTCTGTTTTTCAGAACTAGATTGTACAAGTAGCGCACATTAGGAGGACAGCCATTTTAGGAGGACGGCCACTGTGGCACTGATTAGTGGTACTATGTACCTCCTGATTTACTGCTTCATTGTTCATAAGAGAAAATACTCTACTCGTCAACATAGAAATAATGAAATTATCGAGAAGTGTTACAATTTTGAATCAATTGACAATTAAGTGACTTTACACAGGGGTGCACTCACTTCTGTTGTATACTGTAGGGTTGTTCATTTTAATCCAGCCAGATTTTCCATATAATCGGTTATAGCAAACCACACTCAAGGAGCTATGACTAAATAAACTGAGAAGTAATGCAACTGATCTGGGACATTTCTGGAGTTATCACAGGGTAATAAAATGGATATATACCTTTTCACTTTCCTGTCACAAACCACACAATTTTTAAAACACCGCACACTAATTTTTCCAGCACGCTATATAATTATGCTCTGTAATTTCACTCTGAACATACTGAGCGTCTTTAACTTTTAGCTCGGCCACTTTGCATTAATTCAGAATGTGTTGGGATGATTGTTGATGGCTACATATAGTACAATCGCTTGTAAGTCCAGCTGTTCCTTCCCTTTGTGTCCACTGACAGTGCCTTTTTACCAAGCTAGTTTGAATTCTGGCAAACCGAAAAGTTTTACCACGTGATACCACTCTATACTCATATGTTCCCTTATTTCTGTATTCAGGAAAAAATATATGCATTTTGGGCAGAATTATTTTTAATTGTTCACTCATAACTTGTAATTATTAAAGTTTTAATCCTGTTTTTCCATCAACCTTCTTCACCACATGTTGCCTTTTTTCTTGCCAGTATATCCCTGTCCTTTGGTTAGTGTCAGGTTCCGTGAATCTGTCTTCAAAGAGACAGGACATACCATCATGAACCTACTTGCAGTAAGTGCCACCTTCACACTTCATACTCCCTTACATCTTCTTCCACTGCTGAGACACAAACCACACAGTCTTTCACATAAAGTACTTCTCTATATGTCACAATTCCAGCATATGGTCATTAAAGATTTTAGGGACTTAAAGCTGCAGTACTGAACTTTTGGGCCTCTATCGCCATCTCTGTTTGAACCACAAAATTGCAAGTTACTTGCAGAGTTATGTATATTTTCATTTTTACGTGGGTTGTGCTTCAGCACTGCTCCTTTGCACAGATGAATATGATTGTTTGAGGTATCGTATGGGTTGTAAATTTGCTCCAGTACTTGACAATGGAGGTGGCGGCGGATACGGTTTTCTTGGATTAGAGGTGAATTGCGCTCGCTCTCTCTCTCTCTCTCTCTCTCTCTCTCTCTCTCTCTCACACATAGCTAGCAGAAAATAATTGCAATTTACCACACTGACCATAGCAAAACAAAACATTTACCTAGCTAAATCAAGTGAACAAGTGCGCTAATGTTACCTAACGTCAGCTGACATTTCCCTCAAAATCTGACCCCACAGCTCAATTTATAAATCGTTATTTTAAGCTTAATGTTGCTAGTCAGCATAAGGTAAGGAGATAGTTTTGAACACTGTTTTTTTTTTTTTTTTTTTTTTTTATGTATTTGCTCAATAATTATTTTTGTTCATTTTTAACCAAAAAAAGTTCAATACTTCAGCTTTAATTATGTTGTCAACACTTTTAGTCTTAGGTGATGTAGAAAATAATTCATTAATGATAATTAAATAGCTATTCAGTTGATTGCTGTCTGTCCTATTTTAGCTTTTAAGACTATTGGTCCTTTTCTCCAGTCTTTATATTTCCCAGATCTAATCTATCAGTTCCATACTAATGGCTCACGTACATACAGCATATTGGTATACTTGTATATGAATCCGTATTAAATTGTAATCCATATAAAGTATCTTGACTATAATCCATATAAAGTTGTAGTCATACTGCCTAGAAATTGATGTGGGTGTTAACGGTAATTTATTAATTTTACCACAGGACCTGAGGAACTACCAGTACAGTGTGCCTGTAGTCGACAACCTGAGGATCCACATGGAAGTGGGCAACAGCTATATTGACATACCCAAGTCAAAGTTTAATGAGGTGGTATCCCAAAAATACTTTTATACATTCACATCATTCTAAAATATTCCTTGGTAGTTGATTGTTAGGCTAAACAATGTGTCACTTGCAGATGCTGAAAGTGGTGAATTCTTCCAACGAGCATGTAATAAGCGTTGGGGCTTGCTTCAGTACTGAAGCAGACTCGCACTTGATCTGTGTTCAAAATGAGGATGGAAGCTACCAGACACAAGCCAACAGCATTCAGGGAAAGACCAGAAGAGGTTAGATGGTTTTAATACTATCCTACATGTAGGCGTGTCCTTTCCTAAGGTAACATTCTATTGTTCAACTTCTATTCTATTCAACTTCTTAATTTAATGTTTTCTCTTTTTTTTCAGTAACTGGAGCGAGCTTTGTGGTTTTTAATGGTGCTCTGAAGGCCTCTTCAGGATATATTGCCAAATCTAGCATTGTTGAAGGTACTGTGTCAGGCTCTTTAAGAGTCTTCTTTGGCTCGCTTTAAATACACATGCGCAATAACGAGGTAAACAAATGTAGACTCTGGCTAATGTGAGGCGTCATGTTAAATCTAATTTAGATAGGACAGGATATGTGTTGTATGGCATTAGACAGCCCCTGTTTGCATTCATTATGAGTAATCATTTGTAGTACCTTTAAATGTTTTTATTAAAGGGTACATTTGGAATTGATTTAATTATCTATAGCGCTAGCCATCAATAGCTATTGAATACCTGTTTCTCTATCTGGTAATCATTCAGATGGGTTAATGGTGCAAATCCCCCCGGAGACAATGGAGGCTCTGCGCCAGGCCCTTCGGGATCAGACAGATTTCCAAATCACCTGTGGAAAAACTGACACGGCGCCAGAGGACAGAGAAAATGTCAACATACGCTGGATAGACTGGACGGCTCCCATCAATACAGGGTAATATAAATGGTCTGCTAAATTTCACGCAGATCAATACTAATTGAGAGCTTGTGGTAAATCCACTGCTGGTCTACTTGAGTAGTTTATCCAGTTCTACTAGAATGGTTTTCATGATTGCTAGGTGCATTAACAGAGTCTGTGTCAAACGCATGGATTAAGTATACTGTATGGTTTTACCTCCTACAGCTTCAGAATCACATTGCTTGCACAGTTTATTTAGAAGAAAGTTCAATCCATTTAGTGACCCACCTGTACGTGTGCTGTATTTTCAGCATCATGAGCCCTATAGATGGGAAGTCACTAGAGGGTGTGACCAGTATCCACATCCAGCAGGACTCCGAGTTTGAGATGGATGGGCGGTCTATCAAGTGCACAGAGGTGGGTCCTCATGGAATTTAGGCTACATAAGCCCTAATGAGGGGAAAAAGCCCAATGTGCCTCCAGATTTACCTGATCTTTTCCCCCCACTTCTTCTAACAAGGTCTTTTACCTTCTGAAGACTCCAGACTGCTCCCAGTCTGCCGTTTTCTCCTCCTGCTCTCAGTTCCAGAGAGAGATTGCCACTGCCAGCTGTGCAGCACTGTGTCCTCACCTCTCTGTCCTCATTGCAAATGGAATTAACCATCTTGCACTTCGAGTCTCTACTGATACTGACATGGTAACTGTTGTCTTAAGTAAAGTAAACTGTAAAAAGATGATTTATAGCCCATTTTCTAACAAGACAAGAAATGCTACAATATTATATGACTTTGTAGTAGTGTGGATTGCTTTGATATTGCATTGCCTATGCAGGATATAAATTTAACGTTGATATGACATGCTTTGTTTAACATTGCGGCCAACAGCACTATTAATCAGCAGTAATTTCTCTTTGTAATTTATATTTTATATAAATTTACTGTTTTTCCCTCTCTAGGTGGAGTACCAGGCCGGTTCAGGCGGAAGCCTTCTGCCTCAGAAATATATGAATGAGTTAGATGGAGCACTGATACCTGTTATTCACGGTGGAAGCTCCTGTGTCCCACACCAAGCCATGGACATGGAGTTGTTCTTCTATATTACACAGGCCCTGTGAGTGTGAAACATGAGAGCAGAGCCCTCCATCGACAGGGATGTTGTCCCTCCTTTAGACCAATTAATAGCAAAGCTGGACAAACACAGCCAAATAACTGAGCAGACATGATAAAATCTGACAAGGTATTGGTAAGTGTGCAAATTGGCTGTAATTGATATCAGAGCTCATCAAAGTTCTAAAGAATTACATTGGATTTGAATGTGTCTACACTGGATGCAGTTTGTTAATGTTTTATGGACACATAAAATGAATAGTATTTTCTATGAGATTAGAGAGAATGAGAGCCACTACATTCTTTAATCAGAAGGATTTTTGAGACAGTAGCTTTTGAATCTGCAGTATGATTTTTCATTGGTACATTCTTGGTGTTACTCTTGGAAGAAGCTTCATTTCATCCCGTGTTCTGTATGAAGAACATTCATCGTCTCTTTAAATACAACATGTGGCCCTTCCTTTAATACACAGGGGTTATTGAGCTCTCAAATTTTTCCAAAATTTGTACATGGATTCATCTCTAAGTTCTGTTAAGCTTTTATTAAGCTTAAAGACTATTTTTGCAATAGTTACACGTTAAATAAAGACTATATTTTTGATAGGCCATTATGTTAGTTTTGCAGTCTCATTGCAAAAGAGCTGATTTTGAACTCAAGTCCTATGGGGACCATAACTTTGTCATACTCATCCATTACACATTGTCGAATAAAGCATTAATAATAATAATAAAATAAAAATTGCATAATTTGCTCAATTAGAAATAGCATTTTGCTCCTATTCTATTGCAGTAGGCAGTATTCTATTTAATAGTAGGATAATTAAAGTGGAACAAAATTTTCAAAACCAACTCCATACCTTAACACTACAAACTGCAAATATTTTAAATTAAATGATATATTATTTTTCATAAAGGCTGTTTTAAATTGTTTTAGTGAATATGTATTTGATTTGAGTCATATCAATTGAAGTGATAAATAATGTAGCTCTCATAAATCCTCTGGTCTGATCTTTTAAGACCTTGCTGACTTTATAATATGACACATTTTGTATTTCTTTTTGTCCCAACATTACAGTATTACCATATTACTCCACTATATAATTCTGCAAGCAGAAAGATTTTTGGTGTTGCACCAACTTGCCAGATGCTGAAACAGCCTAAACTTGAAGTTGGCTTGTAAAACTATGAACATTTTTGTTTTGCATGAGCCATGAATGGCATCTTATTCCTCTCGGTGGCACACAAGACAAACACTGACATCCAGTGAAATAATGGTTTACACAGCAGATTGATTTTGTGTGTGAGGACATGTAAGCAAGATTGTGAGAAAGAGCTAATCATACTGCTGACAAGCTAACTATTACAGGTTTGTTTTTTTGTGTGTTTTTTTTTTTTTTTTTTTTTTACAGTTTTAAAAGGGAAGAGAACACTATAGTATATTATTAAACAAAATATATTAGGCCTTATTTGCATTACAAAATGAATGAAAAATCAATAGACACCAATCACATTGGGGGAAGTTTAAAAAAAAAGTGCCAATGAGTTTTTGATTTTTTACTAATTTCTGTGGTGGCTTACAGTGAAAAGAGAATCATTTGCATTATGAGAACTCATTGAACTAATTTATTGAGTAAGTCCAGAGAAAGGAGAAAACCAGCATAAAATTAAGTTCTTGGATGCCAGCCATCAACAGGTTCCAAAATACAGAATATGCACTTTCATAACATAAACTTAATGACCAAGAAGTGATTGTATATTCTTATTAGATTTCATGTAATGTGTATACTCATTTTCAGTTTGTGATTTTTGCCTGAAGTCGATTGTGATTAGATGGTGTATAATTCTACATCATAAATTCTAGGAACTGTCTCTCTTCATGAGCCCATATAAAAGAGCCTGCCAAATTAAATAATTAAATTGTGTGTGCATTTTTTTAAATATCTACAGTTTTATTTTATTATTGGTGGGTTACTTGGGTAAGGTTGTGTTTTGTTTTGTTTTCCATTTTTTTCCTGATACGGGTTTGTCAGTATCCAGCATACTAAATACATGCAAAATTAATACTATGTAAATACAGATCATTGTTATGGATAGTTTAAGATGTAATGCATCTTATATGAAGTTCTGCTCATTTATATCTGGAGGTTGAGTTTGGGGTGGTTTAAATTATTTTTCTCACCATGTATAATGTTGATTTAATTGATAAATCATCAATAAACAGATTAATATTTTAGAACTTGCAAAAATGAAAATGCTGTATATGCATCTGTTTAGTGATGTATCACACGTAACTATATTTATGGTGGTGCTTGAAAGTTTGTGAATTATAGAAAATTATAGAATTTTCTATGTATCTGCATAAATATAATCTAAAATATCATTAGATATTTAAGTCGTAAAAGTAGAACCCAATTAAACAAATGAGACAGAATATATATATATATATATATATATATATATATATATATATATATATATATATATATATATATGAGCGAAAGAGAGAGAGATATAATAGATAGATAGATAGATAGATAGATACAGTGAGGAAAAAAAGTATTTGATCCCCTGCTGATTTTGTACGTTTGCCCACTGACAAAGAAATGATCCGTCTATAATTTTAATGGTAGGTTTATTTGAACAGTGAGAGACAGAATAACAACAAGAAAATCCAGAAAAACGCATGTCAAAAATGTTATAAATTGATTTGCATTTTATAATTAAATAAGTATTTGACCCCCTCTCAATCAGAAAGATTTCTGGCTCCCAGGTGTCTTTTATACAGGTAACGAGCTGAGATTAGGAGCACACTCTTAAAGGGAGTGCTCCTAATATCAGTTTGTTACCTGTATAAAAGACACTTGTCCACAGAAGCAATCAATCAATCAGATTCCAAAGTCTCCACCATGGCCAAGACCAAAGAGCTCTCCAGGGATGTCAGGGACAAGATTGTAGACCTACACAAGTCTGGAATGGGCTACAAGACCATTGCCAAGCAGCTTGGTGAGAAGGTGACAACAGTTGGTGCGATTATTCGCAAATGGAAGAAACACAAAAGAACTGTCAATCTCCCTCGGCCTGGGGCTCCATGCAAGATCTCACCTCGTGGAGTTGCAATGATCATGAGAACAGTGAGGAATCAGCCCAGAACTACATGGGAGGATCTTGTCAATGATCTCAAGGCAGCTGGGACCATAGTCACCAAGAAAACAATTGGTAACACACTACGCCATGAAGGACTGAAATCCTGCAGCGCCCGCAAGGTCCCCCTGCTCAAGAAAGCACATATACATGCCCGTCTGAAGTTTGCCAATGAACATCTGAATGATTCAGAGGACAACTGGGTGAAAGTGTTGTGGTCAGATGAGACCAAAATGGAGCTCTTTGGCATCAACTCAACTCGCCGTGTTTGGAGGAGGAGGAATGCTGCCTATGACCCCAAGAACACTATCCCCACCGTCAAACATGGAGGTGGAAACATTATCCTTTGGGGGTGTTTTTCTGCTAAGGGGACAGGGCAACTTCACCGCATCAAAGGGACGATGGACGGTGCCATGTACCGTCAAATCTTGGGTGAGAACCTCCTTCCCTCAGCCAGGGCATTGAAAATGGGTCGTGGATGGGTATTCCAGCATGACAATGACCCAAAACACACGGCCAAGGCAACAAAAGAGTGGTTCAAAAAGAAGCACATTAAGGTCCTGTAGTGGCCTAGCCAGTCTCCAGACCTTAATCCCATAGAAAATCTGTGGAGGGAGCTGAAGGTTCGAGTTGCCAAACGTCAGCCTCGAAACCTTAATGACTTGGAGAAGATCTGCAAAGAGGAGTGGGACAAAATCCCTCCTGAGATGTGTGCAAACCTGGTGGCCAACTACAAGAAACGTCTGACCTCTGTGATTGCCAACAAGGGTTTTGCCATCAAGTACTAAGTCATGTTTTGCAGAGGGGTCAAATACATATTTCCCTCATTAAAATGCAAATCAATTTATAACATTTTTGACATGCGTTTTTCTGGATTTTTTGTTGTTGTTATTCTGTCTCTCACTGTTCAAATAAATCTACCATTTAAATTATAGAATGATAATTTCTTTGTCAGTGGGCAAACGTACAAAATCAGCAGGGGATCAAATACTTTTTTCCCCTCACTGTAGATAGATATTAGGGAAAATGATCCAATAGTACATATCTGTGAGTGGTAAAAGTATGTGAACTGTAGGATTAGAGATTTGAAGGTGAAATTAGAGTCAGGTGTTTTCAATCAATGGGATGACGATCAGGTGTGAAATGAGCGCCCTGTTTTATTTAAAGAACAAGGAACTATCAAAGTCTGATCTTGTTTGTGGAAGTGTATCATGGCATGGACAAAGGAGATTTCTGAGGACCTTAGAAAAAGAGTTACAAAAAGGTTACAAAACCATCTCTAAACAGATTGGAAATTCAAGACCATTGTTAACTTCCCTTGGAGTGGTTGAGCAACAAAGATCACTGCAAGAGCAAGACGTGTAATAGTCTGCGAGGTCACAAAGAAAGCCTGGGTAACTTCTAAGCAACTAAAGGCCCCTCTCACACTGGCTAATATTAATGTTGCTGAGTCCACCATCAGGAGAACACTGAACAACAATGGTGTCCATGGCAGGGTTGCAAGGAGAAAGCCACAGCTCTCCAAAAAGAACACTGCTGCCCTTCTGCAGTTTGCTAATGATCACATGGACAAGCCAGAAGGCTATTGGAGAAATGTTTTATGGATGGATGAGACCAAAATATTTTTTTTGCTTTAAATGAGAAGCATTATGTTTGGAGAAAAAACATACATTGCATCCCAGTATAAGAACCTTATCCCATCTGTGAAACATGGTGGTGGTAGTATCATGGTATGGGTCTCTTTTACTGCATCTGGGCCAAGGTGGTTTGCCACCATTGATGGAACAATGAATTCTGAAGTATACCAGCGAACTGTAAAGGTAAATGTCGGGACATCTGTCTGTGAACTTCATCTCAAGAGACAGTGGGTCATGCAGCAAGACAATGACCCTAAGCACACAAGTCGTTTTTACCAAAGAATGATTACAAAAGAATAAAGTTAACATTTTGGAATGTCCAAGTCAAAGTCCTGACCTTAATCCAAAAGAAATGTTGTGGAAGGACCTGAAGCAAGCAGTTCATATGAGGAAACCCACCAACATCCCAGAGTTGAAGCTGTTGTGTACTGAGGAATGGGCAAAAATTCCTCCAAGTCCATGTGCAGGACTGATCAACAGTTACCGCAAACATTTAGTTACAGTTATTTCTGCACAAGGGGGTCACAACAAATACTGAAAGCAAAGGTTCATATACTTTTGCCACTCACATATATGTAATATTGGATCATTTTCCTCAATAAATGACTAAGTGTAATATTTTTGTGTCATTTATTTAATGGGTTCTCTTTGTCTACTTTTAGGACTGAAGATGTTTTCTGATTGTTTTAGGTCATATTTATGCAGAAATAATAGAAAATTTGAAAGGATTCACAAACTTTCATGCACCACTGCATGTATCATATACACTATATGGCCATATGTGTACTGTTCTCCTAATTATTGAGTTCAGGTGTTTCAGTCATACCCATTGTTAACAGGTGCATAAAACCAAGCACATAGCTCTGCAAACTCCATAGACAAATATTGGCAGTAGAATGGGTCATACTGAAGAGCTCAGTGATTTTAAACATGGCACAATCATAGGATTCCACCTTTGCTAGAAATCAGTTCATGAAATTTCTGCACTGCTAGATTTGCCCCGGTCAACTGTAAGTGCTATTATTGTGAAACGGAAGCATCTAGGAGCAAAAACAGCTGAGCCACAATGCGGTAGAACAGTGGTCACCAACCCTGTTCCTGGAGATCTACCTTTCTGAAGACTTTAGCTACAACCGTAATCATGCCGCACTATCTAACCATTGCCTTAAGAAGTTCTTGATCAACTAAAACTGGTGTGTTTGATTTTGGTTGAAGATGAAACCTACAGGAAGGTAGAACTCAATGAAGAGGGTGACCGCTGCAGTAGGCCATGAAGACACAGAGCTATGGCATTGAGTGCTGAAGTGTGTAGCCATTAAAAATCATCTTGCTTCTGTTGCATCACTCACTACAGAGTTTCAAGCTTGAAATAATATTAGCACAAGAATTATGTGTTGGGAGCCTCATAAAAATGGGTTGGCATAGCCGAGCACCTGCACACAGGCCTAAGATCACTATGCACAATGCCAGGTGGTGGATAGAGTGGTGTAAACAATTTATATAAATATATATAAATTATTATATATATTATATTTATTATTTACTATATACAGTATCTAACAAGAGTACACCCCTCACATTTTTGTAAATAATTGATTATATCTTTTAATGTGACAAAGCTGAAGAAATGACACTTTGCTACAACGTGAAGTAGTGAGTGTACAGTTTATGTAACAGTGTAAATTTGCTGTCTCCTCAAAATGACTCAACACACAGCCATTAATGTCTAAACCACTGGCAACAAAAGTGAGTACACCCCTAACTGAAATTTGGCCCAATTAGCCATTTTACCTCCCTGGTGTCATGTGACTTGTTAGTGTTACAAGGTCTCAGGTGTGAATGGGGAGCAAGTGTGTTAAATTTTGTCATCGCTCTCACACTCCCTCATGCTGGTCACTGGAAGTTCAACATGGTACCTCATGGCAAAGAACTCTCTGAGGGTCTGAAAAAAAGAATTGTTGCTCTAGATAAAGATGACCTAGGCTATAAGAAGATTGCCAAGACCCTGACACTGAGCTGCAGCACTGTGGCCAAGACCATACAGCGGTTTAACAGGACAGGTTCCACTCAGAACAGGCCTGGCCATGGTCGACCAAAGAGGTTGAGTGCACGTGCTCAGCGTCATATCCAGAGGTTGTCTTTGGGAAATAGACGTATGAGTGCTGCCAGCATTGCTGCAGAGGTTGAAGGGGTGGGGGGGTCAGCCTGTCAGTGCTCAGACCATACGCCCCACGCTGCATCACATTGGTCTGCATGGCTGTCGTCCCAGAAGGAAGAAATTCTAAAGATGATGCACAAGAAAGCCCGCAAACAGTTTGCTGAAGACAAGCAGACTAAGGACATGGATTACTGGAACCATGTCCTGTGGTCTGATGAGACTTATTTGGTTCAGATGGTGTCAAGCGTGTGTGGCGGCAACCAGGTGAGGAGTACAAAGACAAGTGTGTCTTGCCTACAGTCAAGCATGGTGGTGGAAGTGTCATGGTCTGGGGCTGCATGAGTGCAGCCGGCACTGGGGAGCTACAGTTCATTGAGGGAGCCATGAATGCCAACATGTACGGTGACGTACTGAAGCAGAGCATGATCCCCTCCCTTCGGAGACTGGGTCGCAGGGCAGTATTCCAGCATGATAACGTCTTTTGCCTTGCTAAAGAAGCTGAGGGTGAAGGTGTTGGACTGGCCAAGCTTGTCTCCAGACCTAAACCATATTGAGCATCTGTGGGGCATCCTCAAATGGAAGGTGGAGGAGCACAAGGTCTCTAACATCCACCAGCTCCGTGATGTCGTCATGGAGGAGTGGAAGAGGACTCCAGTGGCAACCTGTGAAGCTCTGGTGAACTCCATGCCCAAGTGGGTTAAGGCAGTGCTGGAAAATAATGGTGGCCACACAAAATATTGACACTTTGGGCCCAATTTGGACATTTTCACTTAGGGGTGTACTCACTTTTGTTGCCAGCGGTTTAGACATTAATGGCTGTGTGTTGAGTTATTTTGAGGGAACAGCAAATTTACACTGTTATATAAGCTGCACACTCACTACTTTACATTGTAGCAAAGTGTCATTTCTTCAGTGTTGTCACATGAAAAGATATAATCAAATATTTGCAAAAATGTGAGGGGTGTACTCACTTTTGTGAGATACTGTGTATATATATATGTGTGTGTGTACATATATATATATATATATATATATATATATATATATATATATATATATATATATATATATATATTTTATTTATTTATTTATTTATTTATTTATTTATTTATTTATTTATATAGCTACTTATTTCCCCCACTGCATGTTATATATGCAGTGGGGGAAATAAGTAAACACGTCAACATTTTTTTTCAGTAAACATATTTCCAATGAGGCTATTGACATGAAATTTTCACAAGACTTTGGTATTAACTCAAGAAATCCACACATGTAAAGAATTCTAAACATTAAAGTCCATAAATGAAGTTGTGTGTAATAAAATGGAATGACACATGACACGTGTATTGAACACGATAACTGAAATGTATTTAATACTTAGTGGAGAAGCCTTTTGTTTGTAATGACAGCTTCAAGACGCTTCCTGTACGAAGAAATTAATCGGCCGCAGTATTCAGGTGTGATTTTGGCCCATTCTTCTAAACATTTTGTCTTTAAATCTTGTTCAGTTAGATTCAAGTCAGGTGATTGACTGGGCCATTCTAACACCTTGATTTTTTTTTCTCTGAAAGCAATTGAGAGTTTCCTTTGCTGTATTCTTTGGATCGTTGTCCTGCTGGAAGTCCACCCACATCTCATCTTCTTCATCCTGGTGGATGGCAGCAGATTCTTCTCAAGAATCTCCCGGCAAAGGGCTCCGTTCATCGTTCCTTCAGTTAGATGAAGTCTGCCAGTACCATGTGATGAAAAACAGCCCCACGCTATGATGCTTCCACCTCCAAACTTCACTGTTGGTATAGTGTTTATAGGGTGATGACAGTACCATTTCTTCTCCAAACATGGAATGTAGTATGATAGGCAGAAAGTTCAATTTTGCTCTCGTTTGACCAGACTACACTCTCCCAGACTTCATAGGCTTGTCCAAATGAGTTGTAGCAAACTTTAAACGAGCTTCAACATGCCTTTTCTTTAGTAATGGAGGCTTGTGGGGTGAGCATGAGCATTGGAGTGCATTGCCTATTGTTTTCTCTGTGATGATGGCACCTGCTGCCTCCAAGTGTTTCTGGAGCTCTTTCCGAATGGTCCTTGGATCTTGGGCTACTCTCCTGACTCCCTGGTCAGAAATCTTCCGAGGAGCTCCTGTGCCTGGCCAGTTAATGTTGCTTCCACCTAGGGATAATGGCCCCAATGGTGCTTACTGGAAGATTCAGAAGTTTTGAAATACGTCTGTATCCGATTCCATTGATATGTTTCACAACAATAAGGTTGCAAAGGTCTTGGGAGAGCTCTTTGCTTTTAACAATCATGAGATCATTTCTTGTGTGACACCTTGGTAACGAAAAGCCTTTTTATAGACCATCAATTTACTAACCCAGCTGATAGTAATTTGCAGAGATAGGGGGTATAATTACTTTATAATTACTTATGGATTTCAGCTGGTTCCTTGCCTTACCTTGCCTTGGAGAACTGTTTTTCATTAGCGTGTTCAATACTTTTTTCCTGTGTCATTCCACTTTATTACACATAACTTTATTTATGGACTTCAATGTTGTGAATTCTTTATGTTTCCATAGTTCTTGAGTTAATACTGATGTCTAGTGAAAATTCCATGTGAATAACCTCATTGGAAATATATTTATTGAAAAAATGTTGATGCGTTCAATACTTATTTCCCCCAGTACACACACATCCAGGTAATCCATACATTTTTTACCCCTAGCCAGTTCAGGTATTTCATGTGTTCCAGCTCAAGCACACCTGGTGCAGCTAATGAAGCACTTGATTAGTTGCATCAGATGTGCTTGAGACAACACCTGTTTTGCATATTTGTGTTATTGTGAGAGATTCTATTCAGGGGGTTGAATAATTTAGAAACTGAAGAAATCATTATAAGTTGCATTTTCAGTTGAATTTGGGGAAATCACATTTTAACTATTTTAGTTGCTTTTGTTTGATTTGTTCATTACAAACAAAGTCTGTAAATAATTTTGACAATAAACCTGATTTGCAATGGGGGTTTAATAAATTTGATTGCAACTGTATGTGTAATAGTGTGCCTTTTTCAGTGTATTAAAGTCTGCATTCATAGTAACAATGTTTTGCTTTTGTGATGTAATGTTACCTGCTTCAATGACTGATCTTTTATTTATTTATTTATTTATTTTATTAACACACCCCAAATATTGAACATGTTTTAAGCTTAAAATAAGCTCTAAATAAAAGTCTTTTAGATCATACAGCTTTTCTCTTGAATTTATTTTTACAGGTGGCCTTGAAGTAATCCAAAAGTAATAAGATTGCATTACATTCATATTGTGATACTTGGATTACGTTACTGATTAAATTTTTCTGAAGTAATTTGTAACTTTAACGGAATACATTTTTAAAGTAACCCTCCCATACCTGCTGACAGGTGAAGTGATTAACATTGATTATGTCATTACAATGGCACCTGTCAAGGGGTGAGATACAGTCCCCTCCAAAACTATTGGAACAGCAAGGCCAATTCATTTGTTTTTGTTGTAGACTGAAGACATTTGGGTTTGAGATCAAAAGATGAACATGAGAAGAGAGTTTAGAATTTCAGCTTTTATTTCCTAGTACTCATATGTAGATGTGTTAAACGTATGAAAAAAAAATAGCATATTTTGTATCAGACTACAGAATTTGTAGGCATGCAAAAATATTGAAAAAGAAAGAAACCACTGATGTATTGAACAGCTGAGACTGAATGGGTCGGCCAAGGAAAACAACAACAGCTGATGACAGAAATATTGTGAGAGCTGTGAAGAAAAGTCAGTAACAGTCAGTAACATCACCAACAACCGCCACAGTGTAGGGGTGAAGGTATAATTCACCATTTGAAGAAGCCTTCAAGAGTAGAAATATCGAGGCAAACCACAAGATGCAAACACCTGCAGTAAAAATTGAAATGCCAGATTGGAATTTGCAAAGAAATGTAGAGAAGAGCCACAGTGATCCAAAACACACTGCCGACTCAACAAAGAACTATTGAGGGAGAAAGTGGAAGGTTTTAGACCGGCCAAGTCAGTCACTAGACCTTAAGCCATTTGAGCATGCATTTCACCTCCTGAAGAGAAGACTGAAGGAAGAAACCCCCCCAAAACAAACAACAACTGAAAGAAGCTGCAGTACAAGCCTGGAAAAGCAGCACAAAAAGAAGAAACCATTAATTTGGTGATTTCAGTGAGTTGCAGGCTTGATACAGTTATTGCAAACAAGGGATATGCAACCAAATATTAAGTGTTATTTACTTTCATTTAATTCAAGACGTACCTGTTACTATACCTTTGCTTGCCTAAAAATCAGGTGGGCTGATACAAAAGTAAAAAAAAATAAAAGCTGAAATCCTGAACTCTCATCCAAATATTCATCTAGAACCCAAATGAATTGGCTTTGCCATTCCAAAAGTTACGGAGGGGACTGTATATTAGGCTTCAAGTGGACTTTCAGTTCTCAAAGTTGATGTGTTGGAAGCAGGAAATATGGGCAAACATAAGGATCTTAGCAAAATTGTGATGGCTAGACGAATGGGTCAGAGCATCTCCAAAACAGCAGGTCTTTTGGGGTGTTCAGGCTATGCAGTGGTTAGTACCTACCAAAAGTTGTCCAAGAACAGTTGGTGAACTGGCAACAGATTCAAGACCACCCAAGGCTTATTGATGCGTGTGGGGAGCAAAGGCTAGTATGTCTGGTATGATCCCACAGAAGAGCTACTCTAGCACTGTAGTACTGTAGCATATGGGGCTTCCTTACCACAGACCGGTCAGAGTACCCATGCCGACCCCTGTCCAACACTGAAAGCGCCTACAATGGGTACGTGAGCATCAGAATTGGACCATGAAGCAATGGAAGAAGGTGGCCTGGTCTGACGAATCACGTTTTCTTTTACATGTTGGGAAGAGATGGCACTAGGATGCACTATGGGAAGAAGGCAAACCAGCAGTGTGATGCTCTGGGCAATGTTCTGCTGGGAAACCTAGGGTCCTGGCATTCATATGGATGTTACTTTGAGACATGCAACCTACCTAAACATTGCTGCAGACCAAGTACACCCCTTCATGGCAACGTATTCCCTAATCACAGTGGCCATTAAACACATGACATTGAGTTCACTGTGTTGACTTGGCCTCCAAATTCCCCAAATCTCAATCAGATCAGGCATCTGTTGGATGTGCCTTGCAACTTACAGGACTTAAAGGATCTACTGCTAACATCTTGATGCCAGCTATCACAGCACACCTTCAGTGTTCATGTGGAGTCCATGCATCGACTGGTCAGAGCTGTTTTGGCAGCACAAGGGGGATCTACACAATATTAGACAGGTTCTTTTAATGTTATGGCTGATCGGTGTATATCATGATTTCCATTTTTTATCACAAATTTTGTGGCCTTGCCTGTGTATATAATTAAATTGGTTAAATTAAGCTATTGATCATGCATGTATCAATATTTACAATTAAATAAATACTGCAAAGTTTGTTGGCTTACAATGCACATTCACCTAGTTGGTTTTAGTTAATTTCATAGTGCAGTGTGCCTCATAGATATTTATATGGCTGGTATCCAAAGCAATTTACTGTGCAGTTTTGTTCCATCATCTGAGCTAGGTCATAAAGGCTCTCAAGATAATCTGTTTAATATGAACATGTTTAAATGTAGAGCTGGAACTGTGGTGTGCAGGTAGGTAGATCTCAAAGCAGCATTTGAAAACATTTATTTGAGAGAAACCTGACAATACTCACAGAAAAAAAAGTAACTTATGTATTAACGTCTTAATGGGATGATGAAAATTATATAATATTTTTTAATAGAAATATTACAGAAAATAATTTTGTTCACAGTTTCTGATTAACTTTAAGATTGACCATGGTTGGTTTACACATTGAAAAATCAAATTTACCAAAATCCATATTAACAAACAGCAAAATATTAGTCAGAATATTTGAGCTTATTATTCAACTAGTATATTTTATACCAAGGTACTCATTTGAAAATGAAAACCTCCACGACTTTTTACTCAGACCTATCAGGACCATGTAAACTACTTTACTGAATCCAATGTCCATAAGTAATTGCAAAGACAAAAATTTGACAATATTCCTGATTACATTAAGTGGGGTTATTGTGAAGATTACAACTCTTATATGGTTCACACGATGTAAATATCCTCTAATTATAGATCATATTTATTGTTTCATGTCAAAGTTTGTGCACAGAGTGAAAAAAAAAACAAAACAAAAAAAACATTGCAAAAAACATTGTTATGGTCCAATTTACTATAAATGTTCATAGCAATAGCACTATTTTGTAGACTATAACTCTATCAACGATGCAGCATTAGTGCATTTGCTCTCTTATTTCTAATCTTTGACCCCAAGCAGTACACATTTCTGATTTATTAGGTGATTATCTTGTCATGAAACCCAAATTATATAGTCCTTTGCACTGGGAATAGGAACCATTGACCAGAAAAAGACAGAACTGTGTTAATTCATGTAAGATTTTCATTTAGATCTTAAAGCGTAGTTCCAAATTCTGTCTTGCAAAACCATGAGTGCTGTGATCACAGAGTAACTAATTTCATATTTTTATACATTCATATACTCATGACTTGAGAATTGTTATAGATTACCAACTGCTGAACATTCAGGGTGAGATTGTAATGCTTTTATAATGCTAGGCTCTGATGGACAATGATCAATGTATAAATTGTTTGGGACTGGAGTTCAGGCATTGTCCTAACTGCAGCATAATGCTGATAGCAATATATGAAACTTGCAATCCATACCTCAATTTATTATGACGCCTTAGTACTTAAAAAAATTCAAATGCCTGAACCTTTAGTATGTTTTAATTTGTACAGTCCACTACATTATATATTACATTACAGTGCACTACATTTCCAATATCATTAACCAAAGATCTCCTTAAAGCTACCTAGCTGTTTGATTTGTTCAGGCTGCATGGAGTGCCTTCTCATCAGCATTCTTCTGCTCTTGAGATCCTTTGGTAAGCCAGCAGGAGCTGTGGGTAGATACTGCCTTATCCCTGTCACCAAACCACATGTTGGCTTGCTGCAGATAGCACTAGAGCTGCTTGCTCCAATAATTTGTGGGATTAAGGCATGATGATTCAGTGGTGGTAGAAAGCCTGGTCGATGGTTGAGTGCTAGATCTGTGAAAAGAGCCCCTGATCCCCTCCTCTCTAGGTTGGTTGGGTGCCTCTTGTGTATGCTTCCCAGTAAAGTGCTTTCAGTGGACTCTTCTGAGCTTATCAAAGTGGATGATCGTGAAGTCAATAGTTGCCTATTAAGCTGCTTTTTACCATCTGCTGGGGAGTTACCTGACACTGAAAGCTGTGAATCAGAGCTGTAATGGTCTATTCCAAGTTTTCTACGTTGGATGATGTTGATAAGACTGGACACTGCCAGGTTAGGGTCATTCTCTGATGTTAAGAATTCATTGCTTTTGGAGTGAAGATCTGGGTGGGACAGAGAGTAGAGTGGAGATAAACCATTGAAGGACATGTTGTGAGACAGTGTTCCCTCTGGTCTTAAATTTCCATGATTACTTGTGTTGTTTTCTTGATGCTGAGACTGGCTCAAGCTAGATGCTTCTATGAGGTCAGTGTTGACCTGACATGAACAAGGATGGTCAAAATCCAGTCTTCTGTCGATGCTGAAAGCAAGTTCTTCCTCAGGTGTTATGTCATGCAGTGCTTCCTTTTGAGAGTTACCTTTGGATTGGGGGACCTTCAGCCATGGTTCTGAGTGTAGTCTCTGCAGATGGTGGACCTTGTTCAGTCTCCTGTTTACCAAAGGTGGCTGGTGAGAGGGAGGGGTTGTCTGAGAGTTGGCCATGGTCTGCAAGTCCTGGAAAGAGAACATATTATCTGAGAAGCTGGAGGAAAGTGTCTCCAGGGGCGATGTGCTAAGGTGAATCTCAGAAGGAGAAGCACAAGGTATCGGAGAGCAAGTCAATGTATTCCACTGGTCTAGTTCTGGCAGCGAAGGAACTTTAAGATACTGTTTGGCCATCTGCCTTCCGAAGACAAGTCTGTCTGTGGTGATGATAATGACCTCTTTACCTTTAGCCTTAAAAGCATCTATTAGCAGCTTCAACGTTTCCTCATCATTGGAATTAATGGCATGGATCAGAGCAGAGGAGCCTATGTGGTCCTCCAGACAGGGATCAGCCCCACTATCCAGGAGTAGGGACACCACCTCATGTCCTGCTTGCTCTAGGCAGGCATGCATCAGAGCAGTCTTGCCACTTTTATCCTGTATGTTTGGATCAGCACCACTCTCCAGAAGATACCCCACCATCTTTTCCTTTGGAACCCCCTGAGTGTCAGAGTATCTGCTTTTACAGGCAATCATCAGGGGTGTCTCCCCGTGCTCATTGCTCTCATTTATGTAAGACCCGCCCTCTAGGAGGAGGCGTGTCAGGCGGAGTCGGCCCAGATAGACTGCTTTGAGCAGAGAGTTATCGTCTGTTTGAACGCTCTGCACACCATTCATCATTGCTTCTTCTACGGTCTTTCACACCTGCCAGAAGACAACAATGTTGCCATTGCAAAGCCTGTAAGAAAATACACAGTTTATTTACAAATATTTGCATTACTTAATTTTTCAACATTTGGTCCCCATATTTAACCTCTTACATTAGGTAGATTAATTTTGCCCTTCAGTTTTGTTACTAAATAAATGTAATTGTTTTCACCTAATCAGATTGACATGAGTTTTCTACATTTATTTTATTACAAATGTTTTTTTTTTAACATACCCAAGATATCTTAAATATATCTCATCCTCATTTCTGAATTATGTCTAATAATTGCTGCTTTCTTCTGAAAGACTACATATACTGTAGCTATGAAAGTTCAATTTTGGTAAACTAGGAAAAATAGCTACACTATGATGAAATCAGTGAGATTTTTTGCTGTGATGGAGCAAGATGGTCTCAGAATCAGGTTACCCTGGCGAGGACACATCAGTTACCTAAGAAAAATGAATGTATTAGAGTATATAGTATATGTGCTGCACTAATATTTGCACTCTTGGTAAATATGAGCAAAAAGGTGGTGAAAATTTGTCTTTATTGTTTAACCTTTTGATAATTTGTTCGAAAAATTCACAAAAATACTCTGCTCTCATAGAGATCAAACAATTGCAAACACAACACAGGTTTATAAAAAATATTTGTTAAATATAGGTGTGCAACAATTATTGGCACCCCTATGAATTCATATGAGAAAAATAAATTTGAAGTATATTCAAGTGTATTGAAGTACACCTGGGTGACTAGGAACAGGAAATTGTTCAACCATGACTTCCTATTACACAGGTGTATAAATGTGAGGTAACACAGGCCACATTCCTTTAGTCATTCATAACAATGGGTAAGACCAAGGAATGTAGTGATGTGCAGCAAAAGGTTGTTGAGCTTCACAAAATGGGAAGTGGCAATAAGAAAATAGCACAAGCATTGAAAATGCCTATTTCCACCATCAGGGCAATAATTAAGAAGTTCCAGTCAACTGGAAATGTTATGAATCAACCTGGTAGAGAACATGTGTCTATATTGTCTCAATGCACTGTGAAGAGGATGGTTTGAGTGGCCAAAAAATCTCCAAGGATCACAGCAGGAGAATTGCAGAAATAGCAGTTCAGAATTGCAGAACATCTCCAAAACTACAATCCTACATCACCACAAGTTGTTTGGAAGGGTTTCAAGAAAAAAGCCTCTACTCTCATTCAAAAACAAACTCAAGCATCTTCAGTTTGCCAGACACTACTGGAACTTCACACTGGATCGGGTTCTATGGTCAGATAAAACCAAAATAGAGCTTTTTGGCCATAAAAACCCCAGAGGTGGTTTTGGCGCACACAGAGAGGTAGCCATATGGAAAAGTACCTCATGCCCACAGTTAAATATGGTGGTGTCTCTAATGTTTTGGGGTTGTTTTTCTGCCAGAGGACCTGGACATTTTGTCAGGATTCATGGCATCATGGACTATCAAATATCAGCAGATATTAAATGAAAATCTGATTGCCTCTGCCAGAAAGCTTAAAAAGGGCCGTGGTTGGATCTTCCAGCAGGACAATGATCCAAAACATAGATCAAAATCAACACTAAAAGGGTTTACTGACCACAAAATCAAAGTTCTGCCATGACCATCCCAGTCCCCTGACTTAAACCCATAGAAAACCTGTGTGGTGAACTAAAGAGGAGAGTGCACCAGCGTGGACCTCGAAATTTGAAGGATCTGGAGCGATTCTGTATGGAGGAATGGTCTCAGATCCCTTGCCATGTATTCTCCAACCTCATCAGACTCAGAGCTGTTATCTTGGCAAAGGGAGGTAGCACAAAGTATTGATTAAAAGGGTGCCAATAATGGTTGCACACCTACATTTAACAAAGATATTTTTATTGATAAACCTGTGCTTTGTTCACAGTTGTTTGATATCTCTGAGAGCAGAGTATTTTTATGAATTTTGTGAACAAAATATATAAAAGTTAAACAATAAAGACAATTTTTCACAGCCTTCTTTGCCTGATATTTATCAAGGGTGCCAATATTAGTGGAGGGCACTGAATATGTACTAAACATGCAGTAACGTGTTTTATTTTTTGTTGCTGCTGCTGGCTGGTTGGTGGCCATTTCTTCAGGCTTCTGTATATGCTAGATAGAAATTGCTGATCTGATACCCACCCTCTCTGATCTTCAGATCTATTTTGCTCCACTCCAACTTTGTTAGGGGGATAAAGAATGTACAGAATGGGAAATACATTGCTATTGATTGACATTGTCCAGTTTATCACACTACATAGGTGACAAGATGGTAATTTTGTCTTGTGAGTTTAGAGAAAGAGAGAAAGTTCTCAGAATCATTTTTGCTACACCATATGGCTGAAAGTATGTGGACACCTGAACATCCACTCATATGTGGGCCTTCCCCAAACTGTTGCTACAAATTTTGAATAACACACTTGTCTACAATGTTTTAGCATTAAGAATTCTGCTTTACAAGAACTAAGGTGCCCCTGTGCACAAAGTGAGGTCTATTAAGACATGGAGGTTGGTGCAGAAGAACGTGAGTGGCCTGCACAGAGCCTTGACTTCAGCCCCACTCAACATCTTTGGCATGAATTGGAACGTTGATCGCGCACAAGGCCTTTTCGTCTGACATAAGTACCGGACCTCACTAATACTCTTAGTGGCTGAATGAGCACAGAAACCATCAGCCACGTGCCAAAATCTACAGGAATGTTTTTCCAGAACAGAGGAGGTTATTTTAACATCAAAGAGGGGACTAAATCTGGAATGGAATGTTCAACAAGCACATATGGATGTAATTGGCCAGGTGTTCAAATACCCTTTGGCCATATAATTTATATAGTAGTTCTTTTTCATATTCATTACAGAAATAAAATTTTTTTTTTTTTTTAAATAGGTGATTGTATCCCAAACAGAGCAGATGTCAATCCTGACTGCACAAAGACAAATAATTTTTGCGTCTACTCCAATCGAATGCATAGATATCTAGCCGTTACTCTGTTGTGTGAGTAAAAGCCAGAAAAGCACTCAATTCTAATGATATTTAGGACAGTTTTGTATGAAATTTGACAAACCTAGCCTTTAAACAGATTCAGCCAGATTTAGGACTGCCAATCCATGTTTCTCTGCAGTTAATTTTTCCCCCAAGATTCTGTTAATTCAATAGGCTTAGGCAAAAACCTTGAGGCCATAAAGCATCTTTTCACTCTAAAGCCTATTGTGCTTGCTGGCCTCACAGGTACTCTCTCAGTACTGCATGCAATGCTTGCATAACATCATGTCTAAGATCAGTACATTATTTTTGTAAAATGTGTCAAAACACTTGGGCTGAAGATGACAAATCTTTTGTTAAATTTGTCAAGATAGCAAATTTTGTGAATTATTCACCAAGTCTTAGCTAAATCCATGTTGCAGAACAGATACTATAATGAGATTCTGCAAGTGTTTTTTGGTAAATATTTGAATTGCATTTAGGCATTGGTACACAATTGGGAGTTTAAATAAATGCAAATAGAAAAGAAGAATATAAAAAGCATGATTGCCAAATGTGTGAAAGGCTTCTCATTTGTATTCCTATGCAACTCAAGCACCTGGTTCACCGCTTGGTCTATATCTAATGGCCAACATGCAATTGTAAATAAATAAATAAAAGTGCACATTATCATGCATTTGTCTGCTTGATGAACATGGCCTTGTATTCCAATTAGGTAGGATCCACAGTTTATTCAATAATCAAGGAGATCTTTTGTCATACCGGACATCTCACCTGTTTCACTATAATATTACTATAATCACTAAAATCTAGAATAAAATAGCCAAAACAATTTATAGGCTTATTCTTTCCACACTGGTTTTGGCATTCTATCAATGTAATGTGTCTTCTGTAACGAAAGCTTAAGAAAGAAAGTTATGTTTCAGTCTTCCTTGCACAGCTGCCCTTGTCAAAGAATCAGTAATGGCTGTCTTCTTTCACATGGCAAACATGGCTGAGGGCTTTTGTTGGCTTTCCTGCAACCAGCCTTAATTCAGGTGGAGGGATGTGTAACCACAGTGTATGATTATCCACCATGATTATCCAACAAAATGATTTCTATGCTTTACAATAATTTTTGACAATTTACTTTAAATTATCTGATTCTGACTCCAGAATGAATGTTTTAAAAATACATTAAAGCACTTTATTTTTAATTAGGGCTGTCAAAGAGTCAGTCATGAGAGATATGCAGAGCTAGAATAACATGTATGTTAGCCTGTATGTGTGTAGAACATTTTGTAAATTGGTTACATAGAACAAACAGTAAATGAGATGTGCGAAGTACTAAGTGTATAGCCACCCACGGCATCACAAGATCTTATTATTGTGAAATGCAATGGAAAAGCAGGAGGCATGATAGCTATAGAAAAGTGTTGCTGTTAGCTGTGAGTGCACAGTTACCATGGAGCACATGTGCATTGCATGAATGTGGCAGCAGCAACTTCTGCCCCTGTCAGCAATGTTCTGCTGTGCTCCAAGGAGAAAGGCTTTGTTTGCAGGCTTGTGGGAAGTCTGAGAAGCACATAGGTAAGTGGTCCATAAGTAAAGAGTCAAATGGCCGTGTGCAACCCTCCCCAGTCAGAACATAAAGAATTTGGCAGCAGCATGTCGTATACAAGATGACAGTCCTCAAGCAAGACTGTATGTGCTGAAACATGTATGCATAATGTGTTAAAAGGCATATTCATTTTGCACTTGAGGTTCTGAAGAGGTCGTCGAGTGTTTCTATTCTCAAGGTACAGCTTTTCAAAATGCTCTCTCAACATGCTCAGCTAACAGGAAGGTTTAGAGGATAAATAACACGTTTGGTTGTTCAGGCTTGCACAGAATGTTTTCTTTTAAAATACTTGTTCTAATAATCTAATAAGGGAAAGAGGGGGAAATATAATTCTGACAAAAATATTACAAAGGTGAAGAAGGCATGCAGTATAGTAGTACTCACCCTGACATCTTGTGCAGAAATGTAGCCGTATTGATGCTGTATTAGTTGTATTAATGCTGCTTGGCCAGGCTGGTTGTCTGACTGAGTTAATGCAAGTGTGGGTGCGTAGATAGCAGGTGTGACGTTGGTCAGATCTGAGTGACAATGTAGAGATTACTCACACAATCTGTTTGGGAGGGAGAGATGAAAAAGAACAGAGAAAGCACCATGTTGCACAATTTTCTGGTTTAAATGTACCATTCATTTACCCGACGTTTCTTCTTTGAATGAATATTTGTAAATATTATGTTCCTGCACTACCCCTAGACAATTCTGTTAAAAGAATACATTTATTAACTGGAAAAGGAAATGTTGATCGGTAATGTGAGATTAGATAAGAGATTAGATTGAAAATTATTTCCCTGTCTGATGAGAAGTGTTCATAAGTGTGAGTGTTCTTCATAATGTTTTTTGTGTCCAAAAATATTATGGTAGCTCAGTCATTAAGATTCTGTGCTAGTGACTGGCTGTGAGTTCAACTCCCAGAAGTACCAGAGAGCCTCTGCTGAGTCCTTCAACAAGGGATTTAACCCTCAAATGCTCAATTTTGTGCCTTGATTTTGCTTCATTTGCCACCTGTGGCTTTGGATAAGAGAGTCTTCCAAATATAAGTATCTAAATGTTCATCAGCTGAACAGATGATAATATTAAGTGTATGTTTGTGCATGTACTACATAAAGCACTATGTAGTTATGTTTATTTATTTAAGATTTATGTACCCTTATTAGCCCCCAAAAGGAAGGAATGTTTTACATATATTCATTACAGGCTGATGGAAAAGTGAGCTGTAGTTTTGATGAACTTTGCAATGCCATCACTATGGCAACCACCCATAGCATTTTTGCTTTTTATTGTTGGTTGTGCACAAAGAACCAAGGGATTATTTAAGATGGAATCAGCTGCATTTTATAGAAACATTTGCTTTCAAGACTATTTAAAAAATAAATTTCACTAATGAGGAATTTTACATGGTAGTTTGCTGATACCTGCCTCATAATTAAATTCTCGGACCCATGAGCCATAAGTGATGTGGAACTTATCATTGCCCTCATGCTGCACCTGCCCCAACTCATCCGTTCCCTTAAATGACAGTCACCTCTACGGCTTTGCATTTACAAAGGAAGGGGACAACATAAAGGCATAGCAGAGTGTTAGGCAGGCGTGTCCTCTTCGGCTACCAAGACAATGTTGTGTCGAGGAATGGACAATGCATTGGACGAGGGACATACGGAACTGTATAAAACAAGGACGAAACATTAGAATTTGTAGTATGCTCAAACAAACAGGCAGGACAGAAAGTAGGAGCCAATAGCCCCGACCACGACGAGAACCATGAAAACCATGAGTCATCAGCAGGTGCCATTATGGCTTTCCTCATGTGTTTAATAATATCAGTAAAGTTTCATGAGTTGTTAGGGATATAGAAGCAGCACAAGGTGTTGAGCACAAGTCAATTCTGAGCAACAACATCAGAAGGGCTTTTAGTTCATCATTAATTAGTGTGAGTGCTTCCTCTGTGTCACTGGCCAAGGAGAGCAACATGTAAGTAAGCCCATTAATTTTATTCAAAGCTGTAGTGGTACCTCCTCCCAAAGACAGAGACCATCCTACAGTGGCACCTGGTGTTGTTCATGGGTCAGTGAAGGTGTATTCCTGGAAATGCTTAGGTGTGTTTCAACTAAGACTAATCAGTGATAAACTGGCCCCAGGATGGAAGGATCAGATTGTTACCATGGGGAGGAAACATAAACTGAATCAGAGGGCACCACAAAGGCAGGATAGCAACATCCTGTCCAATTCCAAAGTCCAGTTTTCATGATGTAAACGCGTTTACCTCAGACCCAAATAACGGTGTTGGTGGAAGCTAGAGAGTTAAAGGGACATCTTCCTTTGGCTGTGGTACAGCCATACATATCACTAGGGGAAAACTTGCCTTTTATGCTACATATGGCAGCATTAGAGTCTACAAACAAGGTCACATTGATAGACTTTACACGAAGAATGGCCCAACATCAGATTTGACTCCTTACTATGTGCACAAACACATGTGTCTCTAACCTTCTCCGGGACATTAAAAACCTGGGTGATATTCAGAATGACATTAGGGTTAGGTGAACATTTTCAAGCAAACCACTACATTGGTTGTAGCCATTATGCTAAGTTGAGCTGTCACTACCACATCCACACACTGCATTCAGGATTTCCACAGTGCCGGAGTGCATGGTGTCATTGTAGTCTTTTAGGTTATTGCGATAATATGTTGACATTTGCAAGAGCCAGACAATATCTATGGGAATCTTGCAAGATGAGGGGCTTTTTTGCTGCCTTCAGCAGCAGTATCATTGTCGAAGGGAAAAGAGGACCAATGGTGTGTGCCAAGGTGATGATACACCCAACAGGAGAAATTTTGAGCAATTTCTAAAGAGAAAAAACATGCCAAATTACCATTACACTGCTGTATAAGGGTAAATGTGATGCCACCGACAGTGATTGCACTAATTACCTTCTCTAGAAGTCTCATCTCTAAAAATCCCTTCTAGATGGTCATTGCTTGAGGTCAACTTCTTTGTCTCTCGATAGGGTCACAACGGTTACAATTAGGACTGTGCCCGAACAGTCGATAGAAGTAGTGTCTAGGGAGATTCTGCGTTTTTGGGCATAAGGATGCTAATTCAACAAGTTACAGGATGTATATGTAATCAAAGCCTTGTTCCCAGTAGGCAAGCAATGTTGCAGTTAATATTGCACTTGTATTTGTTAACAATAGGTTGTGTTCTGATGTGTTTTCAGGTGCAACGGTCAATTGATGACAAATGTGGATGCTAAACAATTGTAGCAAAGGAGTAAAGCTTTGGCAGAGTAGAAGATAGAGTTCATGTGTGTATCTGTAATACAAGATAATGCTGTATGTGTGTATGTTTAGGTGAGATGAGAAGAGCTACTTGATAGTCGTATTGTCTCTTGTCACGGACAGGCAGCACTTGATACAGCTGGCGTGAATCCACTGGGGTTGTGAATCTGTCAGGACAGCAGTAAAGGTAATGGCCAACACACGTGCAGGAGGGCCAAAGGCTGCTTCCCCAACCTTTCATGGATTCATACTTTTGACGAGAATTGCATCACCTGGAAGGAGAGGGGGAGTAGGCTGTTCTGTGGGTAAAGGGAGAGAAGCAGAAACATCACCATGCATGCTAGTTAATTTTTCAATGAGAACCTGTGTATAGTCGCTGACAATCACATCCAGATCTCCTGTAAAACAAACACCTGAGTTACCCTTTGTCCATGGAGAGAAAAGTGGTCTGCTCATAATGATCTCAAAAGGAGACAATTTCATTTTCTGATTACATGTCATACGAATTTCACATAGGACAGCGGGCAAAAGATCCACCCAGTTTCTGGAGGGATTCTCTAGTAGCGCCTTAGTGAGGTGGTTCTTGATGGTACGATTCTTTTTCATGATCCCTGAACTTTGGGGATGATCTGGGATGGGGAAGTGCCAATCAATATTCAGATATTGGCAAAGTTTGTGTCATATTAGAAACAAAGGGTGTTCCATTATCGCCATCAATAACCTGAGGGATACCATAGCGCAGGATTATTCATTTGGCTAAAATTTTAACAACGTGTGTTGGCACTTTCTTTTGAGCATGGGAAAGCTTCTACCCATCTGGAGAATTTGTCCATGTTAACTGAAATCTATTTGAGACCTTTCATAGCTTACATGTGTGTGAAGTCAATTTGCAATGCCTGAAAGGAGCCACTAGGTGGTGGTAGTGTTTGGCGATTTTTCCTTGTACATTTACTCTGGCACAGGTCAGACATGCATCAAGAAGTAATTTAACAGCTTTGTGAGTGTCTCGAATACAAAACCTTGATGTTATAGCTGAGATCACCCTTCTTCGTGCGGCATGAGAAAGACAGTGAAAATGATGCACAAGAAACGAAAGGACAGATGGTGGAAGAGTGAGGTGGCCAGCAGGGCAGCGTACTAACCCATTGGTGGGTGATGGGGAACGACCTTCCGGGGATCAAAACATAAGGTCGTCTGAAGAGGCCTGCAACATCAATGTCACAAGGAGTTAGAGAATGAAGAGATTTGATAGTGACATTATGCTGGACAAAGGGGCTCTTTGGCAGCCCACTTTGGCACTTCATCAGCGAGTGAATTACCATGAGGATTATCTGTGTTAGAGTCATGACCTTTAACCTTAACAATAGCAAGTCTGTCAGGTAAGAGTGAGGCTTCTAAAAGATCTGAAACGAGTGTGGCATGCAATGTAGTTGTGCCATCAGTAGCACGAAAAGCATGAGCATGACATATTTCCAAAATCATGTGCAACGCCAAAGGCATAGCGCAAATCAGTGAAATAGTAACAGTCTTACCCTTTAAAAGATGACAAGCATGAGTGAGAGCAACGAGTTCCACATCCTGAGCAGAATGAAAGGAGACTGAGTGAGCCTGATTGTTATTCAGGATAGATAAGACCTGATGAGCTGCATGCAATGTCAGTGGGTGGGATAGCACTTCCTTTTCAGCATCAGTAACCATAAGTGTGAACGGACCGCAAACAGGCAGACATAGCTTGAACTACAGGTTCTGAAGTTTTTGAGAGATATGCTACAGGATGATAGCTACCACCATGTTCCTGGGCCAAGAACCCCTCTGCAGTACTCCCATCCTCAGATACATAGAGGCAAAAAGAGGACAAATAGTCCAGAAGTCCCAGTGCTGGGGCTGAGCTTAGTGACTGTTTCAGGAAGCAAAAGGAATGCATCATTTTTTGGTCCACTCAATATTTTGAGGAGAGTCTTTGAGACTGCATTATCTGAGGACCTTGTGATGGTGTGAGCAGTCGGGGATAATTTGATGACAATAGTTTATGAGTCCCAAGAAGCTCATACTATGTTGCGTGACAGGTGGTGTGAGGTCCACTATGGCACACACACAATCAGAGGTGAGTCACCATTGTCCCTGGGAAATGCAGAAACACAAATATTGGACAAGTGTTTGTCAGAGCTGAATCTTTGTGAGAGATGCCTTGAACCCACTTTGAGCTAGGTCTGTCAGGAGTTTGAGAGGGCCTTCTTTTCAAAGTTAATGTCTGTCTGCTGACAGTAAAATGTCATCCATGTATTGTAACAAGCAGCAGCCTTCTGGCAGAACAAGTGATGAGAGGGCTTGAGGCACCGAGGACAAGAACACAGCGGGAGAGTCAACGAAATCCTGATGAAGTCGGGTCCAATTGTACTGCTGATTTTTAAAGGTAAATAAAAAATTGGCTGGGTCTGCTCAAACACAGGGACGCTGAAAAATGCATTAAACAAGTCTGCGACAGTGAATTGTGCATGTGAATGTGGAATTGCAGACAAAATAGATGCTACATCAGGCAGTAAAGGGCTAATATGATATGGTGTTCATACTATACCGTATTTAATAGATACAGTGGGAAAGACAACACCTTGTGCAAGTAATGAGTCAATCACTGAGTGTATGCCTAGTTCCTTTTCTGCTGACAGCAGATATTGCTTACAATAAAACAGACCAAGTAGTCTTCAGATTCACAGTGTATGGGGTACCTGGATATGACCCACTTTGTTAGAATGCTGAGCCCACAATGTTTTAAGGACCAACGCAAGTGCATCAGGCAGAAGACGCTCGGCACAATCAGGCTTGTGCTCGTCGTCAGCAACATGACAAACAGAAAAACAGAGTTTCTAGTATTCCATTATGTTTTGTGAGTGAACACTTCAGTTTAAACATTAAATTTTCAACCTAGTAAATTGAAAGGAGATGAAGGGATGACAACAAATCTATGAAATATTAGGGTCGTCAGGGCAAGAAACATGTAGGGAGTGTGTTATTGGACAGGTGACAGGAACTCATCTATTCCCACATAGTTAATGCTAGAGCTTGTCTCGAATGCATAATGCCGCAGTTAATAAATGAGCTTCATCGAAAGTACTGTCTTGGGGATAATCGCGGAACTTTGATTGACCCTCTGTCCACCCTGTCAAGTTATCTACAAAAGGTTGCACAAATACACCCTTCCCATGAGCATACATCCATTGATTTGGTGTAATTTTGGACTGATCACTTCCACCATGGTTTATTTCACAGTTATGTTAATCTGAGATGGTATAAGACAGTGTTAGGTCCTATTGTTAGATTAATAAAAAAGGTATCAGGTTTTCCGATGAGTCACAAGATCCACGTAATGGAGGTTAGGACGGATGCAAATGCAAATAAGAGTTTATTTAGAGAGAGACAGGCAGACAAATCCAAAACATGAGACAATAGCGAGGTCATAAACTGGGTAAGAATCGAGAACAAGAAATAAGAAGCAAGATCAACGAACATGAAACAAAACGAGGAACAGAGTACAAACGTTTGTTATGGTGATAACACTCAATACTTCACAAAGTCATTGTGTTCAAACATTCTATACTGTGGTTGTGAGTGCTGTGAATTTGATGCAAGTGTGCATGATTAGAATGAATGTGAGTGTTCTGGGAATTGCAGTCCATGGTGGCCATGTTTGTAGGCCACATTACAGAATGGGAATGGGAAATGTAGTCACTGGTTTGCTGTGATATGACACTATGATGAATCACGTAGTAACAGAGTCTCTACGACACGTGTTTTCCGAAAACACAGCGGACTAAAACATTGTGATATTTTCAACCAAATTTAGTTTCTTTTGAAGTGCCCGTCTATGTTGAATAACGTGGTAACAGAGTCTCTACGATGCCTGTATTCGCAGACTAAAACAACGTGATATTTCCAACCCACTCTTCAAGAATACATGGACATCTACATGGAGGCAGAAAATAAAAGATCACTTACCTCTGTCCAGATGTCCCACTTCCTAACACTAGGAAACTGTTAATGTCACGATTCCAAGCTGCAGATGGATGCAAGTCCAGAATTCTTTAATTAATAGCACAACCAAACACAAAACAAGAACTGTGAATCAGCAGCAAAACAATAAGGCTAAGAAGAAACATAAACCAAAGATGATAAACACAGCAGGAATTAACAGGAATGTGATTCAGGTGCAGGTGGTCATGTGACTGTGATGCAGTGGCTGCTGGGAACTGTAGTTCAGAGTTCCTTCTCTGATTACATGACAGAACCCCCCCCCAACAACCCCACCCCCCCACAAACGGGCGCTTCTCCCGAAATGCCACAATACTCTCCTTCCCCTGGTGGTCCTGGCTCGCTGGGCAAAATGTCTTCACAACCCCTTAGATCCCGAGTTAGGCATTTTTCAACAGAGAACAGCTCCTCAAGGAGCCGAGGGGCAGGCACGAGGTTGGGGCAGGCTTGCTGGGGTCGCTAGACAGCACCCACGCATGGGAAGCTGGGTCATCAGCTTCAGCAGGGTGAGAAGGCCTGGCGACGTGCTCAGTGGAACAGGAAGGTAGAACTTTGTCGGCTGTATCAGCAGACTCGGACGTGAGCAGAACTTGGTTGTCCATGTCAGCAGACTCAGGCATGAGCAAAACTTGGTTGTCTGTGGCAGCAGACTCGAACATGAGCAGAACTTGGTTGTCCGTGTCAGCAGACTCGGGCATGAGCAGAACTTGGTTGTCCGTGCCACAGTCTTGGGTATGATCAGAACTTGGTTGGTCTTGATGTCGGTTTCAGGCATGAGCAGAACCTGGTTGGTTGTGATGTCAGTTTCAGGCATGAGGAGAACTTGGTTAGTCATGATGTCTGCTTCAAGCATGAACTGACCGTACTCTCTGAGGTTCAGGTATGGAGCGGTCTCTTCTGCACCGTAGAGAGATGACATGATATCCCCTGCCTGGCTTGAATGTGGAGCGATGGCTACTGCATAGCCAGCGGGAGGAACAAAGCTCAAGGCAGAGCCTGAGGGGGAAGCAACATTCCTCATGATGCTAGAAGGAGGTGTGCCGCTCTCCCCGAGGTCCGAGGGGGGAGCGAAGTTTTCCACAAGGCCAGAGGGAGGATCAAAGATTTCCACGAGGCCAGAGGGTGGAGCGAGGTTTTCCACGAGGCCAGAGGGATGAATGATGCTCTACGTGAAGCACGAGGGAGGAGTGATCCCCTCCGTGAAGCACGAGGGGGGAACGATGCCCTCCAAGGAGCAGGAAGGAGGATCAAAATACGGCATGAAGCAAAGAAAAGCAGTGATGTCTTCGGCAGAGCATGGAGGCAGGGACATCCTCAGCCAAGCAGGAAAGCGGAGCGAAGTCCTTAGCCGAGCAGGAAGGCAGCGCGACGTCCTCAGCTGAGCAGGATGGCAGAGCGACATCCTCAGAGGAGTAGAAAGGGGGAGCGATGTCCGAAGCCAAGCCTGGCGTAGTGACGTCCAAGGCAGAGCAGAGAATAAATGCAGAGCTCTTGGCCATGCCAGGACGCAGAGAAACGTCTTCAGCTGATCTGGGTGACTGAACGGCGTCCTCTGCTGAACAGGACTGCTGAGCGGCGTCTTCTGTTGAACAGAAATGTTAAGAGGCGGCCTCCGACAAGCAAGGAGGCTGAATGACATTCTCCGTCGACTCGGCATGCTGGACAAGATCCACAGTGGGGGCGGGAGGGTGGGAGATGGTTCCAGCCTGGTTGGCAGGTTCCCCTTTGGTATACCCCTATGACGGAGTACATCACATTGAGCCAATCCCTATTGTTTTTGATGAAGGAGAATTTTCCCTCCTTCTCCCACCTCAGCTTTAATTTAAAGGGCCTCTTGGACCCTGAAAAATTCTGCTGCATCCATGTTGTGGTCTTATGTTCTGTCATGATTCCAAGGTGGAGACGGATACAAGTGCATATTTTCTTTAATTAATAGCACAACCAAACACAAAACAAGAACTATGAATCAGCAGCAAAACACTAAGGCTAAGAATAAACGTAAACCAAGCATCATAAACACAACAACAGGGACAATGGCAAAGAAAGAGAATCATAAGGTAAAGAATGCAGTGCAAACTGTGGCTATATACACAAGTACTCGTTAACAGGAACGTGATTCAGGTGCAGGTGGTCAAGTGACTGAACTACAGTTCCCAGCAACTACTGTATCACAGAGTTCCTTCTTTGATTCCATGACAGTTAAGATTTTGCTTATACCTGCCTATCAGAAATAGAGAGAGAGAGAGAGAGAGAGAGAGAGAGAGAGAGAGAGAGAGAGAGAGAGAGAGAGAGAACAGAGAGCATGCCTAAGTGATGTGGAACTTCAGAAAATAGATTGTATTTTGAGGAAGAAGGACTAACTAGAAACAATAAAGCACCTCAAGACACAAGCCAGAATGTTAAAATTTGTTGCAACTGGGTCTGCTGGCAGGACAATAATCCAATAATCATACCTGCAAAGTTGTAACAAAAAGGTTTAAAGACAATAAAAAGCATCTTTTAAAAGCATATTGGAGTGGCCATCAAAAAGCTCTGACCTAAACCCCATAGAAAATCTTTGGACTGAACTGAAAAAGTGTGTCTGAGTAAGTAGGCCCATAAACCTCACAGAGTTACACAAAGGAATGGACAAAAATTCCAGCCAAGTATTGTGAGAAACTTGTGGATGGATACATCAAGTATTTGACTCAACTTAAGCAATTAAAAGGGAATGCAAACAAATAATTACTAAGTCATATATCCCATCTCTCCCAGAACTTCCAGGAGTCTCCTGTAAAATTTGATAGCGGCTCTCTGATGGCTGCAAATTATATACAATATCCTGGAAAACTATTTTTTTGAGTGTGAGGGAGAGACTAGAGAATTTCTAATAGCAGGAGCAGAGAGTGAGTGACAAGACATAGAAAGAGAGTGACTGAGAGCATATCCAGATTGCTCTCTCTTTTTGATAAACAGACTATCAGTTTTCTCTATGGGTGGGCTTTACAGTCCACCTCTCTCTCTCTTCTATTCATCCATCAGTTCAGTGTACCACTGTAGTTCGACTACCCTCAAGTTACCTCTGCTTAATAGGGGTCAAATAACAACAGTTTTGCTGTCCATTGCAGTCCACAATTGCCCATGGTGGCTTAAATGTTTGTAAAAGCCATGTTGAGGTGAGTTCAACAGTTGTCAATCGTTCATTAGCATAGCTAACGTTATTTAAGCTAGCTGCTAGGGAGCTACTCAATTGATGTCCTATGTGATGAGGCGAAAATCTCTGTAGACTTGCTTAAAGTTGTAGTAGAAATTTTTTTTTAAATGACTAAATTAGTTGAATATTATAATTTGCTATAACATAATAAATACATATTTTAATATCACATTATATATGGGAATATGTAAAAAATTAGCGTTATTTAAGCTAGCTGCTAGGGAGCTACTCAATTGATGTCCTATGTGATGAGGCGAAAATCTCTGTAGACTTGCTTAAAGTTGTAGTAGAATTTTTTTTTAAAATGACTAAATTAGTTGAATATTATAATTTGCTATAACATAATAAATACATATTTTAATATCACATTATATATGGGAATATGTATGTGTGTGTGTGTGTGTGTGTGTGTGTGTGTGTGTGTCATGTGAAAAAATAAGTACACCCCAAGGAAATTGCTAGCTTTTTTGACATATTTGGGCAAGCAAACATTTGATCATCTTTGAAACAGTGCCTATTAATAAAGTTGATATACTTGAACAAACCCACAAGGAAAATTAGCTTTTGCAATTATTTATTCAACAGAAATAGCAATAGATGTGATATTCTTCTTTGGAAAACTTAAGTACATCATTGGCCTCAGAAGCTAATTGTCACGAACCGAGGTTGAGGCAGAAGCAATCGCAGATATATTAACGTTTATTATACAATTAAACAACAAAACAAAGACACGAAAACAACTTGGCATAACACCGTGGCATGAAACAAAACACTGTGACATAGAAGACAGAAGTCTAAGACAACGAATGACAGAGAAACAGTGCAGATAATGACTATATATACACAAGAGTGCTCATTAACAGAACGTGAATCAGGTGCAGGTGGTCATGTGACATGCAGTGTAGTGCAGTGGCTGATGGGAAGTGGAGTCCAGAGTTTGCTGATAAATGACAGAACCCCCCCCCCCCCCCCCGCCCCCCCCAAGGGCGCTACTCACCGAGCACCCAAAATTACACGCCCTCCATCTGGTGGTCCTGGCCCCCTGGGCAAAATGTCCCCCGCAAAACCAGGAGGCTGAACGGCTTCCACAATGGAGCAGGGAGGCAGAGGGACGTCCTTGGCGGAGCATGAAAGCAGAGCGACATCCTTGGCGGAGCATGAAAGCGGAGCGACGTCCTCGGTGGAGCAGGTAAGCGGAGCGACGTCTGCATGGCAGAACAGCGGGACAACTTCCTCTGCAGGACAGGAGAGGGAAGCAATGTTCTCCGCAAGGCCATAGAGGGGAGCGAGGTTCTCCGCGAGGCCCAAGGGGGGAGCGAGGTTCTCCGCGAGGCCCAAGGGGGGAGCGAGGTTCTCTGCGAGGCCAGGGAGAGGAGCGAGGTTCTCCGCGAGGCCCAAGGAAGGAACGATGCTCTCCGCGGAGCATGAGGGGCGAACGATGTCCTCCGTGGAGCAGGAAGGGGGATTGACATACTGCACGCAGCAAGGAAGAGGAAGTCCAGAGTTTCCTGATACATGACACTAATATTGCCCCCTTTAGCAGAAATAACTTCTTGTAGGCGTTTTGTATAATTGTCCACCAGATTTGCTGGAATTTTTGACCCCTCTTACAATATTCTCACAGTCGCAAGATCTTTGAGGGTTTACTGCCCATTTCAAATCCCCCCACAACATTTCAATGACTAGTCCATTTCATAACCCTCCATTTCTTCTTTTTGAGCCATTCCTTGGTGGATTTGCTAGTGTGCTTTGTATAATTATCCTGCTGAAAGGTCCACTTTGGTTCAACTTCACCTTTCAGACAGATGTCCTCACATTATCTTCAACCACTCTTTGATATGATACAGAATTCATAGTTGAATCAATGAATGCAATCTTTCCAGTCTTGGAGGCAGCGAAACAATCCCATAACCCCATAATATTTCCACCACCACCATCATAGTTGGTCTGAGGTGCTTCTCCTGAAAAACTGTCTTTGGTCCGCGCCAAATGTGTGTGCTGTTACTGTGGCCAAACAACTCTTTGATTCATCTGTCTAGAGCACATTGTTCCAAAAGGCTTGGTCTTTGCCTATATGCTCATTTTCAAACTGTAGTCTTGCAAAGGCTTTTTCCTGGCACGCCTCCCAAATTTGCAGGTCAAATTTGTGCAATCTTTTTCTAATTGTAAAAGCATGTACTTTGACATCAACTGTTGCAAGACTTACTAGCAACTTACTAGCTAACTTACCTGTGATTAAATTTTAGACCTCTTTTTGCATCAGATGGTCTGCTCAATGGGCTGAATTTGCTTGGGCAGCCAGTCCTGGACAAATTGGCAGTCATTTGAAATCTGTGCCATTTGTAGATTATTTTCCTTATGGTGGAATAATGTATTTAAAATAATTTCTTTTTAAATCCCTTGCCAGACTCATAGGCATTCACAACCTTTTTTCTGAAGTCCTTATAGAACTCTTTAAATCTTGCCATGATGACACCAAACACCTCAGTAGCAAAGGGAGCACCAGACACTAGATATGAGAAAGGTTTAAATAAGACAAGAAAAGATAACAATGATACCAGGTGTACTAATGACATATATTAATGGATGCCTAAATTTGAAGCCTAAATTTTGTCAAATTGAAAGTTACTATCTTATTTGAGTTTGCTGGTAGGTGAATCTTAGAGAAGCCAGAATCTACGCACTACAAACCATTGTAGCCAGAGTCTAAGCACTCTAAACCGTTGTAGCCAGAGTCTACGCACTTTAAACCGTTGTAGCCAGAGTTTATGTGGTATAGACTGTTGTAGCCAGAGTCTGCACAGTATAGACCATTGTTGTTATTGTTGTTTACTTTTTATTGTCCCCCTTAGGGGAAACTAGTTTTGCAACAAAAGGTAACAGACATGCCGACCTAACATAATACACAAACAATATATAATATGCACCACACAAATCATAGTTCATATCAGAAATCTGCCTTTGAAGAGTTCATTAAATCAACAGCCACCAAAACAAAAAAAAAAACCATAATAATTTGTGTACATAATATATAACAAGGGTGACAAACAACATCCTTGAGGAGACCCAGTAGAACAAAATAACTGTTGGAATATATGGCATTAATTTTAACACACTGTGATCTTCCTGTTAAAAAATCTAAAATCCATCCAGCAACATTTAAATCAATGTATCCAGTGTCTGCACAGCATAGACCATTGTATCCAGAGTCTGAACAGTATAAACTGTTGTATCTAGAGTCTGAGCAGTATAGATTATTGTTGCTAGAGTCTGAGCAGCATAGACTGTTGTAGCAGAGTCTGAGCAGATATAGACTGCTGTAACCAGAGTCTGAACAGTATAGATTGTTGTTGCTAGAGTCTGAGCAGTATATACTGTTGTAGCCAGAGTCTGAGCAGTATAGACTGTTGTTGCCAGAGTCTGCGCAGCATAGACTATGTATCCAGAGTCTGAGCAGTATAGACTGTTGTAGCCAGAGTCTGAACAGTATAGATTGTAGTTGCTAGAGTCTGAGCAGTATAGACTGTTGTATCCAGAGTCTGCACAGTATAGATTGTAGTTGCTAGAGTCTGAGCAGTATAGACTGTTGTATCCAGAGTCTGCACAGTATAGACTTTGTATCCAGAGTCTGCACAGTATAGACTGTTGTATCCAGAGTCTGAGCAGTATTGAGTGTTTTATCCAGAGTCTGAGCAGTATAGAATATGTATCCAGAGTCTGAGAAGTATAGACTGTTGTAGCCAGAGTCTGAGCAGTATAGACTGTTTTATCAAGAGTCTCTGCAGTATAGACTGTTGTAGCCAGAGTCTGAGCAGTATAGACTGTTGTAGCCAGAGTCTGAACAGTATAGATTATTGTTGCTAGAGTCTGAGCAGTATGGACAGTTGTAGCCAGAGTCTGCACAATATAGACTATGTATCCAGAGTCTGAACAGTATAGATTGTTGTTGCTAGAGTCTGAGCAGTATAGACTGTTTTATCAAGAGTCTCTGCAGTATAGACTGTTGTAGCCAGAGTCTGAGCAGTATAGACTGTTGTAGCCAGAGTCTGAACAGTATAGATTATTGTTGCTAGAGTCTGAGCAGTATAGAATATGTATCCAGAGTCTGAGAAGTATAGACTGTTGTAGCCAGAGTCTGAGCAGTATAGACTGTTTTATCAAGAGTCTCTGCAGTATAGACTGTTGTAGCCAGAGTCTGAGCAGTATAGACTGTTGTAGCCAGAGTCTGAACAGTATAGATTATTGTTGCTAGAGTCTGAGCAGTATGGACAGTTGTAGCCAGAGTCTGCACAATATAGACTATGTATCCAGAGTCTGAACAGTATAGATTGTTGTTGCTAGAGTCTGAGCAGTATAGACTGTTTTATCAAGAGTCTGAGCAGAATAGACTGTTTTATCAAGAGTCTGAGCAGTATAGACTGTTGTATCCAGAGTCTGAACAGTATAGACTGTTGTAGCCAGAGTCTGAGCAGTATAAACTGTTGTATCCAGAGTCTGAGCAGTATAGGCCATTGTATCCAGAGTCTGCACAGTATAGACTATGTAGCCAGATTCTGCACAGTATAGATTGTTGTATCCAGAGTCTGAGCAGTATAGACTATGTAGCCAGAGTCTGAGCAGTATAGACCATGTAGCCAGACTCTGATCAGTATAGACTGTTGTATCCAGAGTTTGAGCAGTATAGGCTGTTGTACCCAGAGTCTGAGCAGCATAGACTGTTGTGCCCAGAGTCTGAGCAGCATTGACTATGTAGCCAGAGTCTGAACAGTATAGACTGTTGTAGCCAGAGTCTGAGCAGCATAGAGTGTTGTATCCAGAGTCTGAGCAGTATAGACTGTTATATCCAGAGTCTGAACAGTATAGACTGTTTTATCAAGAGTTTGAGCAGCATAGATTGTTGTAGCCAGAGTCCGAGCAGTATAGACTGTTGTAGCCAGAGTCTGAGCAGCATAGACTATGTAGCCAGAGTCTGAGCAGTATAGACTGTTGTATCCAGAGTCTGAGCAGTATAGACTGTTTTATCCAGAGTTTGAGCTGTATAGATTGTTGTAGCCAGAGTCAGCAGTATAGACTATGTAGCCAGAGTCTGAGCAGTATAGACTGTTGTATCCAGAGTCTGAGCAGTATAGACTGTTTTATCCAGAGTTTGAGCAGTATAGATTGTTGTAGCCAGAGTCAGCAGTATAGACTATGTAGCCAGAGTCTGAGCAGTATAGACTGTTGTATCCAGAGTCTGAGCAGTATAGACTGTTTTATCCAGAGTTTGAGCAGTATAGATTGTTGTAGCCAGAGTCAGCAGTATAGACTATGTAGCCAGAGTCTGAGCAGTATAGACTGTTGTAGTGCGAGAGAGAGAGACAGACAGACAGACTCTGAGTGTGTGTGTGTGTGTGTGTGTGTGTGTGTGTGTGTGTGTGTGTGTGTGTGTGTGTGTGCATGTGCATGCAGTTCTTCATGCTTATTTTTAACTCTTAAAAAATCATACTGCAGTTATATTATATTTTAAATAAAATATAATATAATATAAATTCAGAGTGACAACACATATTTCCCACAATGCACAACACATTATTATGCTGTTGTGGAATTGTAGTAGTAAATACACCTGCAAGTGTACAATATAAAATACAGCAAGGGTTAATAGTGTAGCTATTTTTGGGGTTGGCAGACATAGCAGTAATCCACTATAATCCCCCTGGAATTGCCATTGCTTTCAGCACAAACACTTTCTGAAAAAGCATTGAACAGTTTTACAGTTTTTATTTTTAATGTATATATATATTTTTTAATTATTGCTGAAATTCATATTAATGCCATTCCGTCCCATTGCTATATATTCATCTTACAAAAGTATATTCATTCACTTAATTTTTACATTCTGAACCTACTTGTACTAATTATTTCCATGTGTGAAGAGTTCATTACATAGTGACAAGTTGATGAAACAAACGTTTTTCTATTACATGTTTCTTGTTTATCATTGTTTCCTGTTTTTGTGTTACATCAATACAAGTAGCCATGTCATGTCTTTGGAATAATTCATTTTGTACCAAAATTTCTGCTGAGCGGTGATATATCACCAACTCTTATCCTTAAATGCCTACTCTATTTAATGTTTCATTTATTACAAGAGGCTTGAGAGATGTGAGTTTTAAATAAGACTATTAGTTTTACATGCCCTCACTCGTTTGAGAGATCATGAAGAAGGAATGCTGTTCCAAATCTAAAATATGATTATATCTGTTATGTAAACCACAGCTGCATTATTTGATCTTATTTGGTGGTTAATTCAACCTGTATAAGATGTTCAGATCCTGGACACGGGTTACTGTCTGTGTAGAGTTTCACAGACTCTCCACATGTTTGAGAGGGTTTGAAGGTTTCCTCTGGGTTTTCCAGTTTCCTTCCACTGTCCAAAAACCAGCAGGTGTGAATGAGAGTGTGAATGTGTGTGTGGTGTAAAGTGAATGACTGGTGTCGCATCTGGTGCATTCTCCTGCCTTGCTGCCAGTTTTCCCAGCTATACTGTGACCCTGACCAGGATAAACTGATTACTGAAGATGAATGAATAGGGTGTAAAACTGTCCTGAAATTTCAGTTATTTTCTTTATCTTAGACACCGATTTATATATATATATATATATATATATATATATATATATATATATATATATATATATATATATATATATATATATATATATATAAACAACCCTTTTTTTATATATATATAAAAACAACCCTTTTTTTAATTACTAAACTGGTTGTAGTAGTCTGACTTTAATTTGAGTGGATTTTTTTTAAATGGCCACTAGATGGTGTAAATTCTACTACATCTTAAACTACTGAAAGAGCAAAATGTGAAATATTTTAATTACTATTAGTCCATTTTCTGCTGTAGGCCTAATAAACTATGCATAAATAGCCTACAAAGGTTATTAGGCAAGTAGGCTAAAATTAAAATCTACATCAAGAAAGAAAAACAGCAGAAATAGAGAATAGTGTCCCGTGGTGCTGCTTCACATCATTAATAACACAGAATGTTGTGTCAGTTAATTCAGAACCTGTCTTATAGAAGCATTTCAGGAACGGGTTTATTGTTTTAGCGGTGTTTACAGATACTAAGTGAGTTTCGGATCCGTTGGCGTTCCACAGTAAAGCACCTTTCAGTGTCTCTTGGGAACCAGTAGCGCATCTTCAGCACACCGCTGAGGAAACAGTGTCTCTTTAAGTTGCGACTAAAGCCGATTAGGGTCGATTCTGCTTTTACCGTCTGTTCACTCAATTTTTTTTTTCTTTATGTTATTGTGTACACTAGACACGAATAGTAATCGACCAAGCGTTTAACGAGATCTTTGTGGACTTAAGCGCGCTCTTTTGTCGCAGGAGATTTTGCTGCACGGTTCGGATATTTCTGGATGATCTTTCTTTAAATCATTTCCACTTTTCTTACTTTTATTTATTTATTTATTTATTTATTTATTTATAGGTCCGTCTCCGATGATCATGGTCTCAAGCAAAACGGCGTGAGACGTTTGTGTGGAAAATGCAGAAAAGTGTGCGCTATAATGAGGGGCACGCACTTTATCTCTCTGTGATCGCGCGTAAAGAGGGAACGAAGCGGGGCTACCTGAGCAAGAAGGCGACCGAGAACAGTCGCTGGAACGAGAAATACTTTGCTCTGTATCAAAACATCTTGTTTTACTTTGAGAATGAGCAGAGCACAAGGCCGACGGGGATTTACTTATTGGAAGGATGCACCTGCGAGCGCGTCTCAGCGCCCAAAGTATCCACAATCAGCCGAGACAATTCAGATAAGCAGGTATACCTCTATTATTATTATTATTATTATTATTATTATTATTATTATTATTGTGTGTGTGTGAGAGAGAGAGCATGTTTTTATACCTTAGTGGGGACCAAATGTGTCCACAAGGGTAGGGTGTGACCGTTTTGACCTTGTGGGGACATTTGTTTGGTAGAATTTCTTTAATTAAAAAAAAAAAACAGAAAGAAAGAAAATAAAATACTAAAAGCCGTAATGATTCCTTTGGGTTACTGAGTTGAAGGTTAGATTTAGGTGAAGCACAGCATTAATCATTATGGTGACTCTGGAAAAGAAAAAAAAAAGGTGACTCTGGCACTGAGTAGCCTATAGTATTGATTGGCAGTTGTTTAGAATTTCACTAAAGACCTGTCTGACTGAAAGTCCTCGTCTGCCTAGAGCAGTGGGATTTAACATGTGGAACTCTGGCCTGCAACGTGCAACTCAGTAGCTATCAATACTAAGTGTAGGTAAAGACTTGCAGCATGACTACGCAAAACTATTTCTGAGAAGGACCTGCTGTATCTGCTTCGCTGCACACATGCATACTGTACTATATAAGAGCAAATGTCCCTGCACTGCCCTGCCATCTCTCACACTCTAACCCATCTCTGAGATTGTCTACTGCAGACTGTATTGTCTATTGTGTTTGCACTGGTCATATACTTCGAGCAGTTACTGGACACTTATTCTTTTCCAAATAGCAGAGGATTCTGTTTAGTAAAACCATATAACAGTAACATTTCACACTTGTGGTTTGACTTGGCGCAGTGTCATTTTATTTGTCCAGCCCAGTGGCATGTTGACAATGATGCATTCAAATTCAGATCTTCAAGAATGCATGTGACTAGCTGAAACATTCACTCAGCAAATATTCGCTACGTAAAACAGCTAGTAAAATAAAAGGCCCTATAGCAAAAGTGCTGATGGCCAGGTTTGCTTTATTGTTAAATAGACATTTACTTAAACTCATTTCTTTAAGGGGGGGCAAGACGGTTTTTTGGTTAGCACATTTGCATCGCATTCTGTTAAAAAAAAATCCCGTAAAATTTATGGTAAAAACTGGCAGCTTTGGTTGCCAGAAAAAAGTAATTGTGTAAAAGAAATTTTGTAAATTTAACAAGAACATCCAGAACTGTTATGAAAAGCAAGTACACTTTTTATTAAAATACCACAAACAACAACAGGGGTTGGGGGCTCAAATCCTGCCCCTGCTATGCATGCGCTGAGCCTGCATTTTCTCCCCGTGCTTCTGAGGTTTCCTCTGGGTACTCCAGTTTCGTCCCCAGTATAAAAAAACATGCACTGTAGGCTGATTGACATTTCCAAATTGTCAGTAGTGTGCGAATGTGTGTGTGATTGTGCCCTGTAATGGTTTGGCACCCTGTCCGGTGTGTCCCCCGCTCTATGCCTCGAGCTCCCTGGGATAGGCTTCAGGCTCTGTGTTGGATACAACTACCTGACAGTTTAATTTAGTCTTTAATAACCAAGATAATAGACTGATTATGAACATTTTCTAACTATTGCTCAAAAATCTTCTCAGAATTACAGCCAAAAAATGTTTTGTTTACTAATAGCTAGAATTATCAGGGTAAATTGTGTACATTTATGAATATGACTTAAAATTACCTCAGAAATCCTGACGGGCTAGTTCATGCTAGCTACTTGTGTTAGCAGGTTATATTTATGAATATGACTTTAGCTCTTAATCATGTCAGCTCACCAGCTCATGTTGGTGTCCAGGGTTTTCCCCACTTAGTGCCTGAGCCCACCAAATACTATAGTCACAAGTAGTGGTTGACTTATATGGATTTTTAATGGCCAATGCCAGTGCTGATATCTAGAAAGCGTTGTGTTGCCGATTGGCCGATATGTGGCCGATTTAACACAAATTTAATTACAGTAAATGAGACATACAGAACATTGGTGAAACCAAAGGGACATTTGTTGTGCATAATATTTATGTAATATTCTTCCCTGTTTCCGCACGTGTCTGAGGAAGAACAAATTGTGGTTTTGTGATTGTTTGTGGGGTAAAATGTTTTCAGTTTTGCATAAATTTGTTTATTGATGCCATTTTCTATAGTTTTTGTGTTTCATGCTGGGCAGGAAACTTTTGGGAAATGTCATACAAACACTAGTCAAAACATAAGGCTTAGGCCATAGTCAAACAGGCAGTATTTAAATTATGGCCAAACCAACTATTGTACAAACTAAGATACAACTAAGTAATGTACATCAATGGGACACTGGCAAGACTTCACAAGGCAAGAAGTCTTAAAGTGATATACTGTACATTGAGCCCAATGAGTAAATGAGATAGCTGTAAATTATTAGTGAGGTGACAGCGTTACCAAGTTGAAACTTTTTAAAAGAACTTTGCAGAGGGTAAAAATGGCTAAGATTGAACCTCTCTGCCATCTTCATTTCCAAAAATGTTTTATTTGTATAGTGCTTTTAACAATGGACCTTGTCACAAAGCAGCTTTACAGAAATATATACATTCCAGATATAAGTTTAAAATTTATAAACTTATGCCTAATGAGTAAGTCAGAGGAGATGGTGGCAAGGAAAAACTCCCTGAGATGACATGTAGACTCCCTGAGACTGGTTCTTGAGGATAATTCAGCTAAAGTTTCCACTCTGAGGATACTTTGACTGTTCTCCAATACCTCGTCAGTTCTTTCTGCTAGTGACAGTTTCAAAGAAAGTTTGCACAAGTCTAAATGTATAGAGGGTTACACTGACATTGAGATTTGCAAAAGTAAACCTCTGAAGGCCTGGGTCAGAGTGCCAAAGCAAAGTGATGAAAGATGTTCTTTTAATGTCATAAATTCCAATAACGTAACTTGAGGCCAGGATATCTGCGCTTCTTTTAATTAGTGTGATGAAAATGCAGAAAACGTTAGTAGATGAAAAATTACCAAAAAAAAAAAATTAAAGTTGGCAAAACAGTCGATATATATATAATTTTAGGCTCTGGAAAGTCCACATACAGCACACAGTTCACTTGGAGCATTTTTTATGTTTTCCTGATGAATTATTGATGAATGCACTGAATACTGTTGGGAGATTTACTAGGCTTCATGACACTAAGTATTAACTAAGTATTCATATTGGCCAAACTGGTTTTAAATGTGGTTTTCCATTTTTTTAGATTATAAAAAATACTACAGATACTCTCACCAGCCCTTTATTAAGAACACCTGTACACCTGTAATTGTGTACATGATGTTTATGTAATTATTGAATCAGTCAAACATAAATTATATATTAATTAATAATCCTGCAGATACAGGTAAAGAGCTTCAGTTAATATTCACATCAAAAATCAGAATGGGGACAAAATGTGATCTGAGTGACCATGGCACGGTTGCTGTTGGTGCCAGATGGGCTTGTGTGAGTATTTCAGAAACTGCTGATCTCCTGGGATTTCATGCTTGACAGTTTCTAGAGTTTACTAGAATGGTGCAAAAAATAAAAAACAACCAGAGAGCAGCAGTTCTGTAGGCAGAAATGCCCCGTTGATGAATGAGGTCAGAGAACAATGGCCAGACTGGTTCAAGCTGACAAAAAGGCTATGGTAACTCAGATAACCAATGGGAACAGGCTCACAAAACTGGACAGTTGAAAACTGGAAAATGACCAGGTGAGGTTTTTCCAATCTTCAACTATCCAGTTTCAGGGAGCTTGTGCCCACTGTAACTTCAGATTCTTGTTCTTGGCTGACTGTTCTTGAGTGGTAGTCTGGTCTGGTCTTCCATTTACGTCAAGGTTTGATGTGTTGTGCATTCTGAGATCAGCAGTTTCTGAAATATTCAAACCAGTCTGACCTTTATCTGTAGGAGTTTTTGCATTGTGCTTATGCACTAGGCTGATTGGATAATGAGCAGGGGTACAGGTGTTCTTATTAAAATGGCTGGTGATTGGATGTATTCAATCAATCAAGTTTCTGTATGTTTTACAGCTATAGGGATTAGACAGAGAGGATAGCAAGATTTAACTGTAAAACAGTGTTAGAATAGATATGAGTATAAAGAGGTAGAATAGAATATGATAGAATAGATATGACTATAAACAGGGGTAATGCAAGCCAGAAAAGCAATGGCACAACCGGCTGGATATTGAGGGGACAGATAAATAGCTTTCTTCTTACTGAATACCCCACTAAGATCATCATCATAGGCAGGAATGATAGTTTCATGCTTAAGGGGTAATATCCTGAGATGTGCAAGATACTTAAATGCACATCTTAAGGCATTTTTGACGTCTTTACGGGCCCAGTCTAAATTCTTAAATACTTGTATATGTAGGAAAGTTAATAACCAGAAATTAAATATTATCATAGTGAACTGGAGCCAACTGTGAGATGTATTGGCTCATTCACACTGGTCTGCTTTCTAGGCATGTACAGTAATTGTTTATTTGAGGGAATGTGTGCTGGTCTTGAGATGGGTTGTCTCGTGGGGATATCATGCACTATGGTCAACTCTTCAAGATTCACTCTCGAGACCGACCTCCTTTATTGCTTGGGTTTACCTTTGTAATAAAGTTCTTGCTGATTCTAAGAAGTTTGGTTTCCTTGCTTATCCTTGAACCCACGTGGGAGATGGAGAAAAATCCCCACAACAAATTTGGCGAGCCAGCCAGGAGGGCAAGTAATATTTCATGCAGATTAACTAACAGAGGAAATGGCCATGACAGTGAACTATTACTGATATCTGAAATATTTTGTGGCATAGAATGCTGAAAGAGCAAATGTAGAAGATGATTCTGTAATGGAACAAATGTTGGATAATGAAAACTAAAAAAATTTCAATCGCATGGTGACCTCGCTGTTAACCTTTTAGTAAATGCAAAGGCAATGGCGGGGGGTCATTTACTGGCCTTTTTCTTTCCTGAAGTAAGCTGAGATTTATTGGCATATTCATGAGTTCATCTAGCGTGATGTGTTCATTTCTGCATGCTAGTACTTGTCATGGAGAATTTTGATATAGGGTGCAAGGTGCAGCTTCATTCTAGAGTAACCTTTCACCGCTTTCCTTGCTATCTAGAAGATGATCAAACGCTGATCTAAATGGATGTTTCTTGATAGTGTAGTCAATTCTAATGCCCTTCCAGTGAGTAGTAAGATGACCGATGTTGGAAACCTCAGTGCTCAAGGTGTGAAAAAAATCATCACTTGTTTGGTTATCATAATTATTAGGTATATCTAAATGGTATAACATTACGGTAAGTTTGAGGAAGCTAGTGTGGTATACTGGTTAAACAGAAACCTTCACAGTGGTGGAGCCCCTGTGAACATGGCGTGTACATATTAAAAGAATTGCTGTGGAAAGCAAACTACCTCTTCCATGAGCAAGTTTGTGTTGACTTTCTCCAACCATGCAATTCTGGCTTGATACTGTTACTTGCACTGATTTCATGGTTCCATTGCTAGCTTTATTGATTTGAATGTCAAAATCCTCTGTTCCAAACATGAAAAATGCACATTCACATCCACATTTCAAATGCATTGTCAAAAACATGTGAAATGTTAAATTATCAGTAAATATCAGTATTAAAGGGATTCAAAAGGCAGAAACAGGAAAATGGGCAAAAGGCTGGTTATAGAAAGTAAGATGAGATAAGGTTCAGAATTGTGCAATGGAACATTAATAGGACTTCAGAAAAACAGGATCAAACAGAATTCAGATACATGCTCAGGTGATGCTAACTGGCTAGGCTGGTGGTTAGTAATTTGATAAGTTGGACCACTGGAAACCTCAGCCAGGACTAGAGATAAACTGGGATATGACAGTAGTAAACATGTGGCACATCATCTTTATGGAAAATTAGGAATGCCATTAGACTGCATTGAACCCTGTTTGACAAAGGTCTCTCAGTGGACCAATACTATTAAAATTTTCCTCAACAGCATGTCTGCCATGAAGCTCCAAACTACTACAAAAGAATAGAGCTTCAAAGTAATACATTCTAAAAGCAAATGGCTCATTGTAATTTGTTTTGTTGGCCAGCTGGACTGAGGAGGCCTTTGATATGTGCGAACTGCTCTGCATATTCATAGAACAGTTGTTTATGGAGTCATTATAAGATTCATTATGAAGTCCATCAAGCCACCATCATTCTTCTGGAATACAAAAATCAGATCAGTGTATTTTGGAAGCATAGCTGACACATTTTCATTAACACATTGAACTGATTACAGCTTTTGATGGCAAAAATACTCCTGTTAAGCTTTTACTGTGGTTACATTTTACCAAACAGCTGTGGGTATTAGTTATTAAGACAATCCATCTCTTTGATTGTACCTGCTAAAGATTTAGATTTTAAATGAAACATACTTGACAGAACAGGAAACAAGTGAAATGTCTCGGGTTACCATGGAAATCGGGTTTCGTGTTATGCTGAAGTGGTACTGTATTATTATTCCAGAAGCACTCACCACAAAATGTTACACAAGATATCCTACCCCCCCCCACCCCCACCCCCATCCTACTAGTGAACTCTGGCCTCAGATGATAAATTACATTCTTTGCATCGAGTTTGCATTAGATTACTCTATATTATTTTGTTGATTCTATTAACACAGTCCTCTGAAAATAAGGCTCCTTCACACAATGTTACAGTCTGCTAAGCTTTAAGAGACAAGTGCACATACAAGTGTGTCCTTGCTACACAATGCACCACTACCTTACAAATAATAGAAGCCTCCCTGGTAGTAACATAGCCATTTGAATAAAAATAAAAGAAAGTATAGAGGTCACTGTGCATTGTGTAGATTTATAAACACACAGGAAATACAAATGTGAGTTCCCTCTTTCAGTGAGTATACAGTGGTAGTGAATATAATGAAGTAGATATAATTTTGTTAGTTTAACACACAAATAAGTGCTATCAGGAGACTGTGTGATTGTGATGATGAGTTGGAGTGGTGCATGTGAGGCAGAATGAGAAGTGTGTGTAAGGAAACAGTGATTCTATTGTTATCTTCCAGCTTAAACAAGGCCTGGGGCTGAGGAGAGTGCATTAAAAGCAGAGATGAGAAGCAAAGGCTGTTACATAAGTGCAGATATGTGCACACATGCACGCACGCACACACACACACACACACCAGATGACCTTCTATGCGATGAGAGAAGACAAAAAGCCCTTAAGCTTAAGTCCTATAACATACATGTGTACACACACTCACACATTCACTCTCGACCTATTGCATTAACACCCTTTTGGGCTTTTGAATTGCAAATTACAGTATAATCCTCTTATGGAAAAGAAAATTCTAAATAAAACCTCTCAATGTTTTCACTTACCTGTGCTGCAACTTTAGCACTACTTCCTTCAAACAACTCTTCTACTTTGGGGGAAAATGTCAACAGTGTGACTGCTGTGAGAGCTTGCTCCTTTCCAGACCTTTTTTGCAATTATAGTAAATACCACCTGCGCAATCCTCATTGTATGACCAATGTGCCTTGTGTTTACTGATGACTTCATTTTCTATCCCTTATTAAGCACTATTTCCTGGTCAACTTCGGCCATGATGGGCAGAAACCTCTGGAGTTACGGGCCGAAGAGGATACAGAGTGTACTGAGTGGGTGGAAGCCATTCAGCAAGCCAGGTACAGCAGCGAATGCATTTAACTGATTTTAGTGAGAAAGAAACACCTTTAGCTTATGTAAGTTGCAGTGGCTGAACGCGATAGTATTTCAGAAATATTGCAGCTGTATCAGGAAAAGCTGAATGTTCTGATGTGTCATTTCTGTGGTTCTAGTTTTTCTACATGTAAAAATGGAACAAATTTCCAGCTGTAAAATTTCAAGGCACAAAAAGTGAAAGAGAAGCTTTTCTCAAGAGAAGCCCTTTGATCCATACAAATCCCTATTATTTGTTTTTTTTACCCATAAATTCAACATCTTTAATTTTTAGCACAGTGCAGGTTCACTCTCAGGTCACCCATCAACCCCGTATGTTTAAAGTTTACATCACTGACTAATATTCTATATATGCATAAATGCATGATTAATTTATAATATTTAGTTGTAACAAAATGTTTACCAGAAAGAAATAGCAGAATTGTTCTGTAGTTTGAATCACTGCTTTCACTCTGTTCATCCCTTTGTCTTCATCTCTCTGTCATCATCCCTTCTTCAGCTACTCTGACCTCATCATCACGCGTGAGGTGCTCATGCAAAAGTACATCCACCTGGTGCAGATCATGGAGACGGAGAAGGTGGCTGCCAATCAGCTCCGCACACAGCTTGAAGACCAGGACACAGAGATCGAAAGGCTCAAGGCTGAGGTCAAATTCAACATAATTAAATTAACACATGTATAGTGCATAAGTATTCACCCTCATCCAACATTTCCACATTTTGTGCTGTTACCACTTGGAACTGAAGTGGACTTAATTGGAATTATACATTCACCATGCATTTTTATAGTACTTCTAGATAAATCAAATATCCGCCCCTTATTTTAGTCTGATGAGGTTGCTTTTACTGTGTTTCACATTAGGTTGTGTCGCTGAACAAAGCAAAGGAGAGAATGTTACCTTGTCATTCCAATCAAGAAGAGGATGACCCTGATATAAAGAAAATAAAGAAGGTAAGTAGTTTGAATTCTCTGGAGATTTTATGACTGCACTACAGGTCCATCTATAATCAGTTACTATACATAATTTTCATTTGGTGAACATTATATTAATGGTACCACTACTGAAATGAAAGTAAAAGACAACTTTATTATCATTCTGCAGATCGCACAACAAAATGAGGTAGTGAGCCATTTCAGTGCTTTAAAATACACAGATCAGCCATAACATTAAAACTATGTGCCTAATATTGTGCAGGTCCCCCTTGTGACGCCAAAACAGCTCTGGCCCATCGAGGCATGGAGTTCACAAAACTGAAGGTGTGCTGTAGTATCTGGCACCAAGACATTAGACATTTACATTTATGGCCTTGGCACACATCTTTATCCAGAGTGACTTACAGAAGTGCTTTGAAGTCTCTATCAATAAATACATCCTGATGCTGGTTGACTAGGTCACGGACTAAGAATACCATCAGTCTAAAATCTCTTTTGGGAAGTAATTTAGTAAAAAATGACAGCACGATTTAAAAAAAAAAAAAAAAAAAAAAAAAGTGCTAATATAAGTACTTCAGAAAAAGGAAAGTCTTTAAACGTCATTTGAAGACCACCAGTGACTGCCAGCTGTAGGGGAAGTTCATTCCAGCACCTAGGTGCCAGAACAGAGAACAGTCTTGATGCATGCCTTCCTTGTACCCTGAAAGATGGTGAGACAATTCGTGCAGTGCTAGAGGATTGGAGGGAGTGGTGCAGTATGGTGTGTGATAAGTGCTTTGAGGTAAGTGAGTTCTAGTAATTTTTTGGCTTTGTAGGCAAGCATCAGTGTTTTAAATCTGATGCAGGCAGCTACAGGATGCCAGTGGAGGGAGTGTAGCAATTCTGGATCAATTGCAGAGGCCAGACCTGCCAGGCGCGAGTTGCAGTAGTCCAGTCTCAAAATGACAAGGGACTGAACAAACACCTGAGAGGCCTGTGTGGATAGAAATGGATGAATCCTTCTGATGTTAGCAGCAGCTTCTTTAAGTTGTGAGGTGGGGACTTGTTTGTCCAGCACTTCCCAGATACAGGATCGGATTGAGAGCTGGGGAATTTGGAGGCCAAGTCAACACCCTGAACTCTGTCATGTTCCTCAAACCATTCCTGAACAATTTTTGTAGTGTTGCAGGGCTCATTATCCTGATGAATGAGACCACTGCTATTAGGGAATACTGTTGGCATGAAGGGGTGTACATGGTCTGCAACAATATTTAAGTAGGTGGTATGTGTCAAAGTAACATCCACATGAATGCCAGGACCAAAAGTTTCCCAGCAGAACATTGCCCAGAGCATCACACTGCCTCTGCCAGTTTGCCTTCTTCCCATAGTGCATCCTGGTGTCATCTGTTCCCTAGGTAAGCGAGACACACGCACCCGGCTTTTCCTGATTCCAACACATCAACTTTGATAACTGATTGTTCACTTGCTGCCTAATATATCCCACCCCTTGACAGGTGCCATTGTAAAGAGGTAATCAATGTTATTCACTTCACCTCTCAGTGATTTTAATGTTATGGCTGATCAGTGTAAAGAGACAATTGAAAAGAAAAAAAAACAGAGGTACATGAAAAACGTGCAAACATAATGGATAAAAACCCCAAATACAAACATTCAAAAGGACCATGATATGCTAGTGCATAGTCTTAAGGTGCAGAAAGTGCTGCAAGGTACAAAAGTATAAAGATTTATTTAGATGCTTAACACACTACTAAACTCCTCCTCAGTTTATTACAATTTGAACATGCCAAATAAAGTCTGTCATCATTTTAATTATTTTGACTGAAAGCAGATATAATTGTTATTTATCTTAGAATAACATCAGAGAGGTTAGGTATGTGGGTAGTTTTGGTGAAGAATTTCACTTTGATAAAGTATAGTATAGTAAAAATTAGAATATATTATATATATATATATAATTAGAATATATATTTTAAAATTGTAAAATTCATAATGACCTTATGAGATCAGCTAAGTTTATGGTGCTTGTAGATACAAAGCTTCATGCGTGGCTGGCTTTGCCGAAGAAAGTGGAAAATCATTGTTCAAGACTACATCTGCTCACCCCATGCTGAAAGCATGAGGAAGCGGAACCAGATTGTCTTCAACATGTTGGAGGCTGAGACTGAATATGTGCTCCAGCTGTCCATCCTGGTGAACTGCTTTCTGCGGCCGCTCAGGATGGCTGCCAGTTCCAAAAAACCTCCAATAGGCCATGATGACGTTAGCAGCATTTTCCTCAATAGGTATACATATATATATATATATATATATATATATATATATATATATATATATATATATATATATATATTCCATAACCCGGCCATGGTAAAATATGCTGGTCTCATATTATACTCAATAATGTTTGACATTGTCCTTCCATTTATCAGAAGACACTGTTGATAGTGATGTTACTCTAAAACATTCTTATCTAACTTTTTTCCCCAAGTGAAACTATAATGTTTCTTCATGAGATATTTCACCAAGGCCTAAAAGCAAGACTTGCCAATTGGCCAAGATTAGTTTTAGGTAAGTGCCTTTTGCTATTTATTGATTTTTTTGCAGCCCAAGCACATAAAATTGAATGTTCACTTTTGAATCGAATGTTTAATTAAAATTAAAAGTAACTATGAAATTAGATGTGTTAAAAGAAAACAGTACTGTTTGTTAATATAGTACAAATAGGTTTAAAATTTTAGGGGTTTATTGCAGCACTATCATATACACCATATTCTCACATTCGGATGCTCAGTAATGTCAAATTAAACGTTTGTGAATAATTGAAAAAATGGTTAAAGGACTGTTATCACAAAGACTTTCAACAGAGGCTTTCCTGGTATAAATACATAAAAGTAAGAGCAGATCACTACACTAGAATATTTTGGCCAAACTACTTTATTTAAACTAGATACTAAACATTTTTTTGTTGTTGGCAAATTTATCTGCTATAGCAATTCTATCAATTATTACATTCATTAATGAAGGAATGTGATTTAAGATTCACAAAAAAATTATGTTACTATATCTCCATTCATAATCGTTGTCACTTTTTAGCTGACCTCTTTGATATATTGCTGCCGATGTTAAACATCTACCAAGAATATGTACGGAACCACCAGTACAGTCTTCAGGTTCTAGCTAACTGCAAGCAGAACCGGGACTTTGACAAGCTACTGAAGCAGTACGAGTCCAATGCTGCCTGTGAGGGCCGAATGCTGGAGACGTTTCTGACCTACCCAATGTTTCAGGTGTACATCTTTGAAGTGTATCTTTGAAAGAGACAAATCATGTTAAAGGAAACATTTGCTTGATTATTTTTTACCTTTTAGACTTAACAATGTTTAAAATATGATTAACTATTAAATCTCACTGTGTTCCAGATTCCTCGATATATCATCACTCTGCATGAACTGCTTGCCCATACTCCCCATGAGCATGTAGAACGCAAGAGTCTGGATTTTGCCAAGTCAAAACTGGAGGAGCTGTCCAAGTATGCTAAATTTTATTTCAGTACGATGGCTAGGCTCTTAATAAATACGTAATTGTGGTTTTACAGTGTATAATTATGATTTATCAATTATGCTAAGCTGAGATCAAATTAATCCTTGTTGAAACCCTTCATGCTTATATTATATAGTCTCATGTACCATATGCCAAAGTGCATTTTCTGAGGAATTGTTCTGCAAAAGATATGGTTTATGCATGTCACTCAGGCCTTTAACCAGTCACATGTCCCTTTAGTCTTAACTAGAATTTTAAATGCTAATACTGGCAATTAGAAATATTTTATTTTGTAAAACCCCAAGGTGTATCTAGTTAATGTGTACTATATTGTAGCAGTTATATAAGGGCAAGTGATTTTTTGGGGGGGCTTCATTTTCAGAATGATGCATGATGAAGTGAGTGACACTGAGAACATCCGTAAGAATCTTGCCATTGAGCGCATGATTGTGGAGGGCTGCGACATCCTCTTGGACACCAGCCAGACCTTTGTACGGCAAGGTGAGTCACACATATCATGACCTCTTTTCCAAAGGTCCTACTGCCTTTGCGTGTCAGTGGGCCATTATTACCTCCAGAATTATATGCCACATTATTATTTTATCTGATGCCAATGTCACAGTGTCACGAATCAAGGATCGGCACGGAAGCAATCGCAGTATATAACATTTATTTAAACAATCAAAGAACAAAACAAAGACACTAAGACAACTAGGCAAAATACTGTGGCATGAAACAAAACACGGGAACATGGAACACGAAAGTCTAAGACAACAAAACACAGAGAAACAGTGCAGACAATGGCTATATATACAAGAGTGCTCATTAACGGAAACGTGAATCAGGTGCAGGTGGTGTGACCTGTAGTGCAGTGCAGTGGCTGATGGGAACTGGAGTCCAGAGTTTCCTGATACATGACACACAGTGTCTTCTAATGCAGCTAATTAGATTGAGTCTCTTGCATCTCCCTCCCCAGGAAAGTGCTGCCCTTGTTTATTTAAATTAGATTGTATTCATTTTCCTCCTTCTCCTCAATAAGCTGACCTCCTCTTTCAGGCTCTCTGATCCAGCTGCCTTCAGTGGAAAGAGGCAAACTGAGCAAAGTGCGCCTGGGCACACTTTCATTGCGCAAAGAGGGCGAGCGCCAGTGTTTCCTCTTCACCAAACACCTCCTGATCTGCACTCGCACCTCCAGCAGCAAGCTGCATCTACTCAAAGTGAGTTACACTTTGCAAACAGAGTATTAGACGTTTCCCCCCATTTTTTCCCCCTAAAATATTTCCATTTGTTTTCACTTGAATATTGCTGATTGCTATATCAAATTAAAGGTGCAAAAATATATGACAAACCTGCAATTATAACAGGGGTGTGTAGACTTTTTATATACACTGTATATAGTTACGATACTGAGGAATGTAAGTCTGGACATTACAAAGGGTCTGTCCTGGGAGTTTTAGGGGTTAAAAGCATGGTGTGCTTTGCAGTATAATGACACAGCACTTGCTTTTGTTCTTCTCGATTTATAGCAAGGAGGCACTCTGTCTCTGATAGAGTGCACCCTCATTGAAGAGCTAGATGTCAATGATGAAGACTGTAAGTAGATTTAAATAAAGATGTAAAACTTAAAAATAAAGCTAAGGATTACAATGTCTTATGCTGTGATTGTAATGTGAAATGTATTTACAGTTAATGTTATAAAAATCCATTTCTAGCATTACTGATAGAAGTCCTAGTTCATCACCTCTCTCATTACAATCAATTCTGGTAAAAAAGTATACAAAATATATTTGCTGTAATACAAGATAATAAATGATGGGGTACTGTGATTCGTCCTGATACAGTGGAAGTTGTTCTTGATCGTGCTATTACAGCACACCCTGAAGTGTTTTTATTCTTTCTTTACCACAGCAATGTGCTGATTTTTTTTAGTTATTAATGTATCATACATTTCAACCATTTATAGTTACAATTAATGTTGAAAACAAGTTTGTTCCTGTTAACATCTATAAACAGTGGTTCTTTCATTTTCTCTTAATAAAACAGAACAAAAATTAAGCTTGTCATGCTACTGACCAAATAAATAAATAAATAAACGCAAAGCCCATAGACCTCTGCCCTTTCACTTTCCTGTGGCAAACACTTAAAGTTATACCTTTACCGCTGACACTGGAGACTCCTTCCAAAAATGCTAAGTAAACACCTCCTTATCGAAAGGTTTACCATATCAATGATTAGACTTTTTTCTTTGTTAAATAACAAATGTTTTTTATCTGTTTATGTGGAGCATCCACCATGCAGTCCGTGTCAGAGCAGCAATAGTCACACTATTGTCAGAGCAGCTGTTACAGAAAATCAATCAACACTGTCTGACCTGTGAGGATTGAGAATTAAATAGTGCTGTGGTATAATCACTAATATAAAATAGCTTCCAAAATGATGTTTGTGTCATAAAACTAAAGTGTATTGTTTTGTGTAACTCCCGTTTGGCACTCGTGTTCCATAGTAAGCCTTCTAGGGGAGTACTGAATATAACACCACTAAAGAAAGCCATTAATAGATGCTTGAATTAAAGATTTTTTGCCTTTTAGATACTGCTGCAGGTCAGGGCTTTAGTCATTTAGAGTTTAAGCTGCTGGTCGAGCCTGCTGATGGGCCGTCCTTCTCAGTAGTTCTGCTGGCACCGTCTCGCCAGGAGAAAGCTGCCTGGACCAGCGACATCAGCCAGGTAGGCCTCAGTGTGTGCTGCTTTGATTAACTTTGAGTGAAAACACATCTCAAGGCAACTGATGTTCAACTTAAACCACAGAAAATCGTAATTTACCTTTGAATGAATTACAGTCTTGCTTTTTTCTTTTCTTTTAAAAAAAATAATTCTCTTGATTTGAAAGACAGCTGGACTGTGGTGTGTACACAAATACAGAAAAAAGCTCATGAAAAGCTTCTCAAAACTGAGCACCAAGGTCATAAGCAGGCGGATCTCTTGAGTGCTGTGTTTTTGTGGTGCAAGCAAGGTTAAAGCTCTGGGGAGCCCAAGCTGCTTGTTTTGTTGTGGGCTTGAGGGTGTTTCCAGCTCCTCCCTTCAGCTGCAGTATTCCCGCTGCGCCCACAACACTGTGGTTTTACAGCCTCCTCAGCCATATTAATATACCATATACCAATATGCCATATCACATATAGCATGTAGCAAATCTAGCAAAAAGAAAAGTATGTATAGATTAGTGTTGCTAATCACTGTACATTGTGGAATTTCCGTTAGATTTTTAGTAGTTGTATAATATAGTTTTTAGTAGTTTTTTTAAAAACAACTTTACTCTGTAAAACCTTGATAAATTTCAATCGAAAAAGAAGTCAAAAGAAGGTTGGTGTAATGACAGCAAGTTTGAATTCTATTACACATGACACCTGTTTTCTGTCTTACTAATTTCATATTAAAATGAACAATTTTATAGTGTTCTGTTTTCACACGTTTTATATTTCAGTATTGTGGCATTGTTTTCTTTTTTTCAATAACGCTTTTTCTTTTTTTTTTAATATAATATGGTAAGTAGGAAGTGAAAATGTAAAAAGTTAAATATAAATAGTTTTTCTTCCTGTTTTTGGGTTGTTCTCACAGTGCATCGATAATATTCGCTGCAATGGCCTTATGACCAGTGTTTTTGAAGAGAACTCCAAGGTCACTGTGCCTCATATGCTCAAGTAAGAATAACAAATAAAAACAATCCATTAAAATGCAATGCCATTCTTTTTAGCAAATGATAACATGGCTAGTGAATGAAAACTGAAGTAGATCAGTCGAAGCTGTATAATTGTTAACTGATAGTTTTCATGAATTATTAGTAATAATGTGTTTGCATGACATGCAAGGAATAAAACAAGACTGGGTATACTGTTATAAGAAAATAATCAGCACTTTGTGTCATATCACCAGAGTTGGTTATAACTGTACTGTTCTAATATTCTAATTACTTTTTCCGATAACGCAGTAATATAACGCATTATATTTTAAATTTATGTAATTTGATTACAGTTATTGATGTCAATAAAATTATGTTACTTGCATTACAAATTTATTGTTAAGAAAACAATATTAAGTAAAATGTATGTTTAAAATAAATCACGTTTTGCGCAGCTGCCGGGGGCGTGACCTGGCCTGGGCATTCGGGGCTGAAGTTTAGAAGATTTTTTCTTTAGCCCTGAATAATTCTTGACTTGGAGCGGTTTGTCACTGCGTAACTGAACGTCAGTAAAAGAAAACGGCCTGTATGTAATTTTATATCCTCAGTGACCAGAGGCGAGATCAATCAGACAGGGTTTACAGGAAAATACGTGGAAACACTCGTGTCTTATTGGCTGACAGTCCCTCAATTCTGCCAAACACTAGCTCACAGTGAGTGTGAGAAAAATGTATATATGCCGATTTAATTTTTTTTTTAACCAGTAAAGGGGTTGAAACTGAAACAGGAACATCCTGTTCTAGTTCTAGCTGTGCCTCCATTTGGCTAGCGACACCAAACTAGCCTAGTTAGAAAAGTTTAATATTTTATCCGTCTGGTAGTCCTACACACAGTGACAACACCCAAGTCCAAGTTTTTATGATAAATACTTTTTCTGATCATGTCATACATTGACTTGTGCTAAAATTACTGAAAGAACTATGAGTTTCACTTTGTATTGTATTTTTGTAGGTTTGATAGGGTTTGAAAGTAATTTAATTAGTAATCTGATTACTTTTTACATGCAGTAATCACTAATACAATCAAATTACAATTTTAAAGTAGTAATTAGTCATTTGTAGTGGATTACTTTTTTCGAGTAACTTACCCAATACTGCATATCACACAATTATTTATTTTCCTATATCATTCCATTCTGTTTTATTCCTCTTATACCACAGAAGTTTGTCAATGATTACATTAGTTAAAGAATGACACCATGCTTTTTACTCATTTATAGTTATATTTAATGTCATGGAACATCTGTGGTAAAGCCTGGTGATATACAGTATATTTTAATTGTACATCATATACTATACAATCTCATTGAAGTTGAGTGCATGATCATTTAATCTAATAGGAGCATGTACCAGTAATAAAGGAAGGGTCTAAGTATCAATCACTGAGGAACTCCATGAACAATATTACTGCCTTGTGATACATGGGCACCAAGGCTAATTCTTCTACATGAATATGATTTAACTCACTGTTCCACATAGACCAAACAAGAGAATTTTCTATATGTTCAAGATATATATTGTGCTCTTTATTGTCAAAATCTGCACATAGGTTTTAAGTCATGTACAGCTTTCTGTCATTAACATTTTTGCACGACTTGTCAATATTCCCCTGCAGGTCAGACACACGGTTACACAATGATGATGTGGATATTTGCTTCAGCAAGACGCTCAACTCATGCAAAGTGCCACAGATCCGCTATGCCAGCGTTGACCGTCTGCTGGAACGGCTCACTGACCTGCGCTTCCTCTCCATTGACTTCCTCAACACGTTCCTGCACACATACCGCATCTTTACCACTGCAGCTGTGGTCATGGACAAGTTGAACGACATCTACAAGAGGCCTTTCACCTCCATGCCCATCAGGTCAGGCCTCACGAATAGTGAGGGGGGGTTTTTTATTGCAAAAATATTTACCCCCATTGCTGTGAAACCTCTAAATTAGTGCTTGTGCAACCTGTTGCCATCAGAAATCACATAACTAGTTGAATGGAGTCCACCTGTGTGTAATAAAAGTATCACCAATGTATCTAGCACCCTGAAGTCCAAGGAGCTGTCAGAACAAGTCCAGGAGGAAGTTATGGGAAAGTATTAATTGAGGTTTGTTTACTAAAATATCCTAAATGCTGCAGAGCAACATTAAATCCATTATTAAAACATGAAAAGAATATGGCACAACCATGACTCTGCCTAGAGGATGATGTCCATCAAATGTCAGTGAATGGGTAGGAGGGCATTAGTCAGAGAAGCAACCAAGAGTCCAAGGGTCATTATGGAGCTGAGGAGATCCATATGTCAGCTCAGAGAAGCTGTTCACGGGATAACCATCACCAGGAAACTGCACAAAGCTAATCTTTATGGAGGTGTGGTGAGCCAAAAGGTTTCGTGGATACTTTTTTGGCCTTGGCGCAAGTGCTAGCTTTGGCAGAAACCCAACGGTGCTTATCACCCTAAGAACATCATACCTACAGTGAAACAGGGTGGAGGGAACCCTTGTTATCATTGACTTCTTTTGCTTGCTTCTCTGACTAATGCCCTCATCCACTCAATGAGTTTTGGTGGACAGCCTCTTCTAGGCAGAGTCAGTGTTGTGCTAAAATTTTTCCATTTTTAATAAGGAATTAATAGTACTCTGTAGGATGTTCAGTCTTTGGAATTTTTTATAACCAAATTGATTGATACTTTTCACGAAATTTTTTCTCTGACCTATCTAGATAGCTTCTTGGTTTTCATGCTTTTGCAGATTATATTGATTATACCCCTCAGTTCAGTATTATGGGCTATTTTCTGTAGTTCTATGATATATATTGTCAATTAAATCCATTTTATTTCCAGGTTGTTACACTACAAAATGGTGAAACATTCATGTAGGGTGAATACTTATGCAATGCACTGTACTTGCACATAAAGTTATGTAACCCCCCAAAAAAATCTGTGTTTAAGTGTAATGGTAGTGTGTACAGTAAATTGAGCTGTAACCCAAACCCTCTCCCTTCCTCCCTGCTCCACTATCACTGCCATTTACAGGATTCAGTACCACTCATCTGACCGTTTGTCCATCTCCTCCATCTGTCCAGACTACAGCCTGAAGATCACAAGGCTTGCCCTGGACCAGTCTAAGTAAATCTATCATGCCTCTTTGTTTCTCTCTCCTCCTGTCTCTCATCCCATTTTCATCCTCTTATTTCACACTTCTGTATCTTCTTGTACCATATAGATAATGAACTCAGCCTCTTAATTATATGCTAAATTTGGTGCTGTATATGTCTTACATCATCACAGCAATCATAACATTCGGTGTTAAACTCCTAAGGATTCTAGGGATTCCCTGTCCTCACCACAGTAATTTTGAATGCTGTTTTTGGCATAAATCTCTCATGCTTCTTGCCTCAGTGAAAACAGTGTTGCTATGTATTTATTCATCTCGCTGGTTTTTTCTCTCCCTTTCTTTCTCTCTACACCTCTGCAACTCTTCTGGTCTCCCAGGTCTCTAGAGCTCTTTTTTGCCACTAACCAGGGCCCGTGGGGCAATGAGCTTATGAACAACAAGTCCCCCCGACTGTCACGCAAGTTCTCTACACCTCCTCCTCTCTCAATCCCTTCCCGGACATCTTCACCCATGCATTGCCGTAAACTGTCGCTCAGCTCACCTGTAAGTGGCAACAAAGCCATCGCTTTGGATCTCTCGGCCTCGTCCATGGCAGTCAGTAGTCCCACATCCACCTACAACCCCATGGTCTCTTCTCCACCCTCTAACTGTACTAAGGCTCCGCTGGACCTGAGCAAGGGACCCAATTCACCAGAGCTAGGACCCACGACACCAGAGGAAGGTGGGGAACTCCCACGTATTGATGCATTCTGTGGCAAGCTGAGGCGGAGCGTTAGGCGGAGTAAGTCATGTGAAAATTTGTATATACACTCATCAGTGGGTACTTTTTCCACTGTCCGTTCAAAAACAAGAACTGACCCAAAATGGAACACACTGGCCTTAGGGTTATTAGTTTTAGGGGAATAGTCATTGTAAAAGTGACTGCATCAACACACTGTGTTTATTGTTAAGTCCAACATAGAAGAAGTACCTGGATTAACTTTGTTCTTATCTTCTTACGTGATTGGCTGTTTGGTTACCCAGCCTGTACTGGCTTAGAAAAGATTAATGTCTGGGTCGCCTCATTAGCCCCATAACCTGCATTTTCAAATGATCCAATTAAAATTAAAATACATAATACAATAAAAATACACAATCAGAATTTTCTGAAATCTTCTGTTTGAAACTCGCATGTGTGCTTGAAATACTTATATACAGTTGCAATCAAAATGATTCAACCCCCATTGCAAATCAGGATTATTGTCAAAACTTACAGACTTTCAATTGTTGGCAATGAACAAATCAAACAAAAGCAATTGAAATAGTTGAACACAACGAATGCTTCAAGTGGTTTCCCCAAATTCAACTGAAAATGCAACATATAATGACTTCCCCAGTTTCAAAATTATTCAACCCCTTCATGGCAAACATCTTTAGTACTTAGTAGAGCACTCTTTTGCTGTTATGACCTGCTGCATACAAGATGCTTCCTGAGGAATCTTAGCCCATTCCTCATGAGCAATGGCCTCCAGATTCATTTGAATAAGAAAGGTTATTTTGTGTCCTGACAGATTTCTTAGAGTCTTTTTCATTTGACAAGTTCATCCCAGAGACACCTACCTCTGTTGAGTCAGGAGACTTATCTCTGTGCAGCTTGCCCTCTACCCCTTCCTCTACCCCACGACACCCCCGTTACAGACAACCAGGAGGTAAATGATTTAGCATTTCTCCATAATATTTTATATCTTTGATGCTCTAATAGTGAAGTTTTCAGTGCATGAACACACACAACCTTTTAGTATGACACCAGTGATAAAATCAACAACAGCACCAAGCCATGCACAGTGCCATTATATTTGTTTTTTGCTGTTTAATGACAACCTCCATCCCCTGCTGGGATCTGACAGGTCAGTCCATGGAGAATTTGCGCTGTACAGTGTCTCCTGCCTCTGCTTTTGCCATCGCCACGGCAGCAGCTGGACATAGTGGCCATCAAGGTCAGACATTACTTATGAGCTATGACAGCTCCATTACAAATCTCTCACTGGATCATGTCCAACATGACATGGTCCCAAAGGGCAGCTGACGTTGGTTTAAAACCCTTGTATAGTGTATAGTGTATATTAAAAACTATGTGTAGTGGTAAAGATACTATTCCTTATCTTTATCTAAGAAACTATTCTGATATCTTTAAAAAGGTCATTTTCAAGGCATTTTGAGTGTCTAATAGTAGTCAGTAAATGCTTAAAAATTCTGAAAATGTTTACTCCAGCAATACACTATATGGCCAAAAGTATGTGGACGCCTGACCATCACATCCCTATGTGGTTCTTAACCCAAACTGTTGCCACAAAGTTGGAAGAACTAAATTGTATACAATGCTGTTACATGCTGTAGCATTACAGTTTTCCCTCACTGGAACTAAGGGGCCCAAACCTGTGAACAAAAAAGCTTCATTAAGACATGGTTTGCCAAGGTTGGTGTGAAAGAACTTCAGTGGCTTGCACAGAGCCCTAACCTCAACCCCACTAAATAAATCTGTCTAAATAAATCTGCACCCCAGGTCCCTCCCTCCCTAATACTCTTGTGCCTGAATGGGAAAATCCCAACTGCAACACTCCAGAATCTATTGGAAAGCCTTTCCAGAAGAGTGGAGGTTATTATAACAGTAGAAGGGGATGTTCTGGGGGATTAAATCTGGAATGGGATGTTCAAAAAGTGGGTGTGATGTGGGTGTGATGCTCAGGTGTCCACTAACCTTTAGCCATCTAATGTATCTTCACAATTATAAAAGTCATTCTGATCAGTCATAGCCAAATACTGCAAACAAAATTGGCTCCTCACTCTCATTAGGTTTCACCAGCCCAGAGAAGTCATATGACAAGGAGTTTCTCATTCGCCGGGCTGCCACAAACAGGGTGCTTAACGTCCTGCGGCACTGGGTTTCCAAGCACTCGCAGGTCAGCTCCATATTCACATCTATCGCCTATATGTTTTACAGAAAAAAGACAGAAGCTTAAAGATACAACATGATGAAACAGCTAAATACTTCATTTTCTATGACACAAAAAGAATAAGAGAATAGCATGCTTATCTTTCTGTTTATTTAAATTCTGCCTTTAAATTGAAGAACCAACAATCAATGATAAAGAGCAGTTTTTTCATAAACATATATTGTTTGGGAACATATTGAGCAGGCAAATGACCAGGTAAAGCAACAATACACAATAAAGTCACACAATAAAGGTGAATCCCAGGGTAATCTGATGTGAGGCAGGTAGTGACTAATAGATAGTTTTGGATCCTGGGTTTGATTCTGAGCTTGAGTTACTGTCTGTGTGGAGTTTCACGTTTTCCGCGTCTGTATGTGTTTCTGCCGCATACTGAAATTTCCAGTTTCACCTGCCAGTAGGTTGCCCCTAGGTGTGAATGTGTATGTACATGGTGCCCTCTAATGGACTGGTGTCCCATCCATGGTGTATTTCCATCTCACATCCTACTGGGGTACTACGTCAGTAAAGCAGTAAGAACAGTTTAAAACAGCCCTAGAAGCTTGGCAAAGGTTTAATAGATCTGATCAAATCTGATATACTAAGGGGTTTCTATTATTAGTTAGGATATGAAATGAGTGTTTAACCCCTCTATGCAGTCACACCATTACTCTAATAAATATGTTATGGCCAGCAGCAGTTTATTGAGATAATGGTAGTCAATGCATGGTCACAACCCTCTTTTTCTTTCTTTTCTTTTCATTTTTTTTCCTGTGGCCCCATGTGTTGCCTTATATTGAAGTTTTGAGCCATCTGCATTGTAATTGAAGATCATGTACACCCTTTATCCTTTTTTATATTTTCTTTTATTCATTCTTCACTCTCTCTTTTAAGATTCCTCCTTTAATCTTTATGGATATGTGGAATTGTTCTTCATGTTTGTCTTTGTTTTGTTAATAGATCATCTCTCTTTAAATTCATGCTTTTTAATATTAGCATTTCTGAAAAGGCAATAAAGACACTTTGGTTTTTTTTGTTGTTTTTTTTAAATAACTCTGCTCAGACTGCTCAGACTAGGCTTTTCCAAAACGTGGCTGAAAACAATGAGCAATAGGTGTGCAGGAAATGAATAGCCAAGAGGGTCAATGGGAAGTCCATTGCATACCTGAAGGGTGTGAGCGCATCTTAGATATATATGTTTGAATAGGTGAAAGACTTTTATCTGTAATTCGAGCAATATACCTTTCAAGTTTCCTGAAAATCCATTCAATCAATTTGAGCTGTCTGTTTCACTGACAACTTTGTATGCTGTGCTAAACTTATCTACTATTGTTACTTATGGTGTGTGTATGGTGCAGTTATTCCCTGGATTCTTCCTTATTATGGAGTCTTATTCCTCTGTCAGAGTTGCTCTGCTCATCACCCTTACACATGGTAATGATTGCAGTGAAATGTCAACAGGCTCCCTACAGCTCTACACTGCTACCTCCACTCTCTATATGTGTCAGAGCCAATTAAGGACATGAGACTTCTTGTTTTTATCAACAAAAAAAAACTGGCTTGGTGTTGTCATGAAGGATGAGGCTTTTTTTTTTTAGACAAAAAATTTTTTGGCCATGAGGTAGTGTGGCACTGTGATAGACTGGCGTCCCATCCAGGGTATATTCTTGCCTTGTGCCCAGTGTGTCTAGGATAGGCTCCACCACAACCCTGGACAGAATAAAGAGCTTATTGAAGATGAATGAGTGAATGAATGTAATTTGTGTGTGCGTGTGTGTGCGTGTGTGTGTGTGCGCACACGTGTGTGTATATGTGTGTATGTATGTATGTACATGTGTGTGTGTGTGTGTGTGTGTGTGTGTGTGTGTGCTGCTGCTGGACAGGACTTTGATATGAACAGTGAACTGAAGGCGGGAGTGATCACTCTGCTAGAGGAAGTGCTGAGAGATCCTGATCTGCTACCTCAGGAAAGAAAAGCCACAACCAACATACTAAGGTTCTAGCACTTATCACTCTGACCACTCACATTACTTTTATATAGACTATATCAGCATATATAGATTGTGTAGCCTACATTTCATGTTTACTGTTATGTGATTGTAAAATTCAAAACAAATAATAAATCTAGATTATTACAGTTACTAGGTTTGACCTTTAAGCCTTAAAGCCTCATGAGACCTTCTGTATATACAGATTGAATCATCTTGAGGCACTGAGGCCATTAATCTTTGCAAATTATGAGATTTTTGCACTCCATCATCACAGTTTCATAACTTCCAAAACATATAACACTCAGAAATGCCCGCTTTCCTAAGGTTGCAATTGCTTTGTAGTATGTCTGAGAATGAAGCTCGTGTGCTTTTTTGCCTCCTTTGGGCCCTGTGTGTTGCTGGGTTTCAGGGATTCACAGCTCCGTGTCTTCATACATCATCAACCATTGCCACATTAGCAGGGGCGAGAATCACTCATAAGCCAATGCAAGAAAAGATATGCACTACCCTAATAAAATAGGATGTAACTCACTTCAACTAATTTTTACAAATGGGTTAATGTGTTCATATACATCAGAAAATGAGTAAATTGAGCAAGTAATTTACTGCTGTTGATACTTTTAAATCTACTAACACCTATTAAAGCTATAATAAAAATAAATCATTATATATTTATATATATATACATATATATATATACATATATATATATATATACACACAGTACTGTTTTAGGCACGTGCAAAGAAATGCTATAGAGTAAAGATTCCTTCGAATTAACGAAATTGAATGTTTCTACATTTTTTTAAAAATCAGCAAAGCGTAGTAAATGAAACAAATCAATATTTGGTGTGACAAAAAATTCAATAAAAATAGTAGTCTCCGGTACAATTTGTGCAGTTTGATAAGGAAATGAGCTGTAAGTTTTATTGAGAATCTTGCAGATCCAGTCACGGTCCTTCTGGAGACTTTGACTGTCGTGCTCGCTTCTTATTTTTGCATCAAAACTCAGCAGCCTTCATTATGTTTTTTGTCTGAAAAGTGTCTCTTACATAATTTGTTCCTTTCTTTACTTACATAAAAAAATGTTTTTGTAACATTCAATTTTGTGCTTGAAAACTAAAATGTTTTTGTACTGGCTCGATACTGTAGAAGTCATAAAATAAAAAAAATCTATGACAAAGTTTGTACTAAAAAAATAGGGGTGCCTAAAACACAGTACTAAAACACAGTACACACACACACACACACACACACACACACACACACACACACACACACACACACACACACACACACACACACACACACACACACACACACACACACACACATACAGTGCCATCCGCTTATATTGGCACCCTTGGTGAATATGTGCAAAGAAGGCTGTGAAAAGTTGTCTTTATTGTTTAACCTTTTGATCTTTTGTTTAAAAAATTCACAAAAATATTCTGCCCTCAAGGATATCAAACAATTGCAAACACAACACAGGTTTATAAAAATAAAAATAAAAATTTTAAAGTATATCTTTGCTAAATATAGGTGTGCCACAATTATTGGCACCCTTTTAGTCAATACTTTGTGCTACCTCCCTTTGCCAAGATAACAGCTCTGAGTCTGATGAGGTTGGAGAATACATGGCAAGGGATCTCAGAGCATTCCTCCATACAGAATCTCTCCAGATCCTTCAGATTTTGAGGTCCACACTGGTGGATTCTCCTCTTCTGTTCACCACACAGGTTTTCTGTGGGTTTCAACTCAGGGGACTGGGATGGTCATGGCAGGACCTTGTTTTTGTGGTCAGTAAACCATTTTTGTGTTGATTTTGATGTATGTTTTGGATCATTGTCCTGCTGGAAGATCCAACCACAGCCCATTTTCAGCTTTCTGGCAGAGGCAGTCAGGTTTTCATTTAATATCAGTAGATATTTGTTAGAGTCCATGATGCCTTGTATTCTAACAAAATGTCCAGGTCCTCTGGCAGAAAAACAGCCCCAAAACATTAAAGAGCCACCACCATATTTAACCGTGGGCATGAGGTACTTTTCATTATGGCTACCTCTCTGTGTATGCCAAAACCACCTCTGTGTTGATTGCCAAAAAGCGCTATTTTGGTTTCATCTGACCATAAAACCCAATCCCATTTAAAGTTCCAGTAGTGTCTGGCAAACTGAAGACACTTGAGTTTGTTTTTGAATGAAAGTAGAGGATCTTTTCTTGAAACCCTTCCAAACAACTTGTGGTGATGTAGGTGACTTCAGATTGTAGTTTTGGATACTTTCTGACTCCAAGACGCAACTAACTTCTGCAATTCTCCAGCTGTGATCCTTGGAGATTTTCTGTCCACTCAAACCATCCTCTTCACAGTGTGTTGAGACACTATAGACACACGTCCAATTCCAGGTTGATTCATAACATTTCCAGATGACTGGAACTTCTTAATTAATGCCCTGATGGTAGAAATGGGCATTTTCAATGCTTGTGCTATTTTCTTATAGCCACTTCCCATTTTGTGAAGCTCAGCAACCTTTTGCCACAAATCACAGCTATATTCCTTGGTCTTATGCATTGTTATGAATGACTAAGGGAGTTTGGCCTCATATTTATAACCCTGTGAAACAGGAAGTCATAGTCGAGCAATTTCCTGTTCCTAGTCACCCAGGTGTACTACAAATGTCAAATATCAATGGGAATATACTTCAAATATACTTTTCTCATATGAATTCAAAGGGGTGCCGATAATTGTTGCACAACTATATTTAACAAAGATATTTTTCTTTGGATAAACCTGTATTTTGTTTGCAATTGTTTGATATCCATGAGAGCAGAATATTTTTGTGATTTTTTTTTAACAAAAGATCCCTAAAGACCCCTAAAACGTCAACCCCACATTATCCTAAAAAAAAAAAAAACCCAAAAACTCTGGCTCTTACACTTCTACTCTGCGCACTTTGCTTTTCTAGAACTCAATTAAAAAATCTTGTATGGTAGCACTACTTGTATTGTTGTCCGCTTGATATATCGCTCCTCATTTGTAAGTCGCTTTGGATAAAAACGTCTGCTAACTGAATAAATGTAAATGTAGATCAATTAAACAATAAAGTTTTTCACAGCTTTCTTTCCTCAAATTTACCAAGGGTGCCAATATTAGTGGAGGGCACTGTATGTATAAATCCATATATAATTCATATTAAAAAGAATCAGGCTATATAAAATCTTCATGTTGAACTACCGTTCCAACAAAATATTCATTATAAATTTAACATCCAACCCATTTGCTGATAAGAAATATATCAGGTTTGAAGATATACTACCAATGTTTCATCTCATTTTACTATGTTTTATGTCATTAAGATTTTTTAAAGCACTGTATGTTGTTGTTTTTTTTGCTTGCAGTAACAGTATGCAACATACTCTTAAGTGGCAACTAAATTTCCTATATCTAAATCTACAATGCTATTAAAGTCATTTGTTCCAGGGAAATAAATAATCTGTATTCACTTCACAGAAAATTAAGATTAATGTCCATCTAACATGCTTTTTTTTCTACTTCAGTGCCCTTTCTCAAGAAGAACAAGATGACACGCAGCTTAAAATCAGAGATATTCTCCAAACGGTGAGCACAGTCTATGCGCTTCACTCTGAATTATGTGTATTGATTGTTTATAGTGAAATATTGCGCTAAAAAGCTTTTGTCCTCATCAGCCAAGCCACAATCAAATAAAGAATCAACGCTACATCCTCCTCGCTATCTCTTCTGTAGGTAGCTACATTAGCTCAGTCAGATAAATCATTATATAATTGTTAAAAAGCTCTTCTAGGCATAATAGCTGTAGCTTAGTATTTCCGAATAGCTGAATTAGTATATATATATAGTTTGCTGTAAGTCAACAACTACACTTTACATACACTGATATATACGTGTGTGTGTGTGTGTGTGTGTGTGTGTGTGTGTGTGTGTGTGTGTGTGTGTGGTTCTAAGGCTGAATACCCCAAAATGGAGTGTTTTGTTTCTCTGTCTGCCATGGAGTTGGCTGAGCAAATCACGTTATTGGACCACATTGTCTTCAGAAGTATTCCCTATGAGTGAGTATCTTTCAGTAGATCCTGCTAAAGAGTAGTACATACAAAGTACATAAGAATAAGATTTGAGTTATCCTGTAATCTAGATATTCCATCTGTAGGCCTGTAGAACTCTCTCAGAAGATACAGTTTCAATCAAAATTATTCAACCCCATTGCAAATCAGGTTTATTGTCAACATTTACAGACATTCAGCTGTTTGCAATGAATAAATGAAACAAAAGCAATTGAAATAGTTCAACACAATGAATGCTTCAAGTTGTTTCCCCGAATTCAACTGAAAATGTAGCTTATAATGACTTCTCCAGTTTCAAAATTATTCAACCCCCTGAATCGAATCCCTCACAACAGCACAAATATGCAAAACCGGTGTTGTCTCAAGCACAGAAAACATATGAAATATCTGGACAGGGCAGATAAAGGAAGCTATCAATGGCTGCAACCAGATTTCTGAGAAGGCAGGTTGTGAAAACCCCTCGAGTGACTGCAAAAGACCTGCAACAAGACTTGGTGGCAACAGGCACTGAGGATTCAGTGAGCACAGTAAGGAATGTCCTAAATGCAGAAGGTTTCCATGTCAGAACTCCAAGACGTACACCACTACTGACCCAAAAGCACAAGAAAAGTCGCTCAAAATCATATAAATAAGCCACAGACATTTGGGGATTCTGTTCTGTGGATCGATGAAAAAAACCTGTAAATTTTCATCACGATGGATCAGCGATATGTCTGGAGGAAGAAGAATGAAGAAAGAACACGCTGTCCACAGTCAAGCATGGTGGTGGCTTGGTGATGCTCTGGGGCTGCTTTGTATCCTCTGGCACTGGAAACCTGCAGCATATGGAAGGCAAGATGGATTCATTGAAGTATCATGAAATCCTAGGAGAAAACGTCATGCCATCTGTGAGGAAGCTGAAGTTTGTGCGTCATTGGACCTTCCAACAGGACAATGATCCCAAGCATACCTCAAATTCCACCAAGGCTTGGATGCAGAAGAAGTCCTGGAAGATTCTGCAGGGCCATCACAGTCACCTGATCTCTGGTCGGATTTGAAGAAGGCAGTTGCAGCACGCAAACCTAAGAATATTACTGAACTGGAGGCCAATGCTCATGAGCAATGGGCTAAGATTCCTCAAGAACGCTGCCAGAAGCTATGTATCTCGTTTGCAGCGGGTCATAACAGCAAAAGGGTGCTCTACTAAGTACTAAAGATGCTTGCCATGAAGGGGTTGAATAATTTTGAAAGTGGAGAAGTCATTATAAGTTGCATTTTCAGTTGAATTTGGGGAAACCACTTGAAGCATTTGTTGTGTTCAACTAGTTCAATTGTTTTTGTTTGATTTGTTCATTGCCAACAACTGAAAGTCTGTAAGTTTTGACAATAATCCTGATTTGCAATGGGGGTTGAATCATTTTGATTGTAACTGTATATAAGAATTTCAAGCACACATGCGAGAACTATTTCAATTGCTTTTGTTTGATTTGTTCACTATAATAATGACTATCTGACAAAAAGTGATTTTTTTTCCTGACACGATATTAATTAATGATGAGTCTTTATTGGTCACATATACAGTAGAGCACAGTGAAATTTTTTTTCTTCGCATACCCCAGCCTGTCAGGAGGCTGGGGTCAGAGCGCAGGGTCAGCCTCTTAAAACTGCTAGAAAAAAAAGCCCTTTTTGTCAGATAGTCACTACTATGTGTAATTAAGTATGGCATGGCTCAGTTGTAATAATAATTGGTTCATTATATACAGTTATACCACAGCACTGTTGAATTCTCAGTTCTGATTGGCTGACAGATGTTCTGAGGTTTGCAATTATTTTTTAGTAAAGTCAGACCGCATTACAGTTCCATATCACTTCGCCAAGTTAACTGAAATAACGGAAAAGTTAGCCTGCTGTCCAGCACAGTACACAGATCTAACAACAAACAAAATGACAGAAAACTATGATTTTACAGAAATATGTAAGGAACAATGGACAAGGGGCCATTGAATTATTAGAAAAATAATGTGCACCTGAGGAGGCTTGAGCCGTTGATATGCAGTTATTAGAGAGAGAGAGAGAGAGAGAGAGAGAGAGAGAGAGAGAGAGAGAGAGAGAGATAAGTGGGTGAACAAGTATCAATATTTATTTATTTATTTGTTGTGTTTTCTGCAGTATTAAAAAAATGAAAAACCTGTGAACACGAAGGTTTATTGATATTTATTTGTTCTAATTTATATATTATATAATAATAATAATCATCATCATAATGGGTTTTGAGAATTATGGGTAATTTGTTTTTTGTTTTAACCTTGCCAGAAAGGTTTACAGGGCTTCTGGTTGAGACTAGATGTGTGTATTAGGCAAGGATGGTTTTTAATGGTCAGATATGAAGCTTGCAGGGCAAAGAGTGCATTTACAATGCATTTACAGCATTCATTCATCCTTAGTAACTGTGGATTAAAAGCGTTTTGTTAATATTTTAGGAAATAGATCCAACTAAATTAATCAGAAAATATTGTTAATAAACAAGCATAATAACTGAACGAGTGGATTTTTAAAAAAATGTCTCATCTCTATTTGAGACCAATTACAAGCGTGATGAATGTGATGTAGCTGAGGTTCTATGTCTGTCTGTCTGTCAGGAAGGAAGGAAGGAAGGAAGGGTTTAAATCTGGATACAGATATGGATAAGGATAGTGGCATTGCTATCTATTCAGAGCTCTCATAGAACCTTTAAGGGTTCAAGAATTCAAGGGGATTCAAGAAAGAAACAGGTTCTCAGCCCTGCTCCTGGAATACCACATGTTCTGCACATGTGACTGTTTTTGCTGATATAACACACCCAACTTCAGCTCAGGAAGTTGAACTGATGTGGGTGTGTTTGAGTAGGGAAAACACTAACATGTGCAGCACAGGGGTACTCCAGGACCAGGGCTGGGAACCTGTGAGCTACAGTACTGTGACCTAATATGGCATATTATAATATGGCTGTTGTTTCCATCAGGGAATTTCTTGGCCAAGGATGGATGAAAGTGGACAAAAATGAAAGAACTCCGTACATCATGAAAACTAGTCAGCACTTCAATGATGTAAGCAAGCATGAAAACTTCAAAAACACTCAAGCAATTTTGACTGTCTTCTTTCAGTTAATATTCTCTCTCTCTCTCTGTCTGTCTGTCTATCTGTGTATCTCAGATGAGTAATCTGGTGGCATCTGAGATTATGTCCCACACTGAGGTGAGCTCCAGGGCCAACTCAATTGAGAAATGGTTGGCAGTGGCCGATATCTGTCGATGCCTCAACAACTACAACGGAGTGCTGGAGATCACATCTGCTCTCAATCGCAGTGCCATATACAGGCTGAAAAAGACCTGGGCTAAAGTCTGCAAGCAGGTACACTGGCATGCAAAAGTTAAATAACTTCATTTTAACTACTCCAACATTTGAAAATCTAACCAAGGTATAGGTATAGAAAATATTTGTTATTAAATGTTTAGCTCATTCGGAAAGAATTTAACTGTTTTGACTATTATAACTTAAATGCAAAGTTGGTTGGTTAATTGCATTTTTCCTTCATTAGACCAAAGCACTAATGGACAGGCTGCAGAAAACAGTGTCTTCTGAAGGAAGATTTAAAAACCTAAGGGAAACCCTGAAAAAGTAAGCTCGTAATTTGTACTGAATTGGATTTTTTCTATAAGCTATGATGTCTCTAGAATAATGTATAATTTTTTTGTTCATTCCCCACAGCTGCAATCCTCCGTGTGTACCGTATTTGGGCATGTATCTTACAGACTTGGCATTTATTGAGGAAGGTACACCAAATTTCACAGAAGAGGGGCTGGTCAATTTCTCCAAAATGAGAATGGTGAGTCTAAAGCATGCTTTTTTCCCTAACATTACTTTCAGTTTCCATGTTTTATCTTTATTGAGAAAATGTTTACATACTATATTAATAATATATATAGTAGTAATATGCTATATATTAGTAATATATAAAAACCAAGAGTTAGCAAGCTAGCTAACATTGAGCTATTATACAGTATTGCGTAAACTAGCAACCATGTTTGGTAGGAACTATCTAACATTATGCTAAATAAATTTTAAATCTAAATGTTAAATGTAAATATATATTTGAAATAGAAATGGCATATATAATCTTACTGTTAAATAGAAATGTGAAAAATAAATATTAAATCTAGATGTAAATGTTAAAGATAAAAATTAAATGTAGAAATTTAATTATTTGTTCATATGCTAATTGCCCCTGTTCTCTCAGAGTGTGCTTCACTGGGAAAACATGGCACTGGTAGGGATTACAGTTTTACACCATACTGTGCTCGTTTTGGACCAATATAACCAATTGTTTGTTTGTTTGGGTGCAGGATGCTTGTTTGGGATAAAAAATGCCATCACAACAACTGGTAACTCCAGAAACTAGCCTCCACTATGAAATTACAGACATACAGAAGTAGAGAAGAAGATACACACGTTGGATTAAATTAGCAGTAGCTAAACTGGTTACTGGAATAGCTAGAGCTACAGGCACTACCTACCTTTACATTTACCTCCTGTATTTTTGTCATTTGTAATTGCATAACAGAGACTAATTTCAGGGTTTGGCAGTTGTGATGACATCACAGTCCCATAATCACTCATTCAAATCATACACTGAAATTGGTAGAAACTGGTTTGATTTCATTCTGATTATTTGCTTTAAAACATGATCTTGGCAGCCATGAATTGTTTTGTTCAGACTAAAATGGTGTAAAATTGGCAACCTTACCAGCATTTTATAGTTACATTTACATTTATTCATTTAGCAGACGCTTTTATCCAAAGCGACTTACATATGAGAAAATACAAGCAAAGTGATATATCAAGCAGTGAACAATGCAAGTAGTGCTACCATACAAAGTCAAAGTTAAAACTATTATTTGACATGAGCCACTATCTAAATGTATCAGAATGGCCTCAACTGTTTGAAAAAGTACAGAAAGAAAAGAGTATTCACCTTTTTACTTTTGGTGCCCCATATATGCAAGCATGGTTGATAAATGAGACTCCTGTCCATGTATGATGGAAAATAACTGCCTAGAAGCATTGCCGGGATGGCTGCTGAGTAGACAAAATTTAATATAAAGACTTTGCCATTCAGGCTAGCTAGCAAGTTAGCTACAATATTAAGGATAGCTGCTATACTATGTAAACCAGAAGCCACAGTCACTAGCAAGTTTTACCCTTATCGCTCACAGACAAATGGCTGTTGTGATGAAGAATGTTTGGTTTTTTTGTTAATCAACAAAGACCTTTTTTGCACCGCTTTATCTACAGTTGCTTTTTACTGGCTTAGTAGCTAATATGATACATAAGATAGGGTGTTTCAAATGGTATATTATATGTGGTAAAGTAGGGGTGTGTTTTTATGTATGTATCTATTGGTGTGGTTACTAATGTTTGTAAAGAAAATTGGTCATCATATTTTGCATTCATACATATTCTACAACATCACCTTATACAGCATGAATGTGATACAGAGAAAAATACCCAGTGTCAATAAACACAGTATTTACACAGTTATTTCAACATTAGAAATTTTACTGTGTTTAGAAAATCCTAATCTGTACGTCTGGAGTGATATTAATGGTAAAGCTCATTTCTCTGTGGCTGATATACAAGGGCGAGTCAAATGAAATCCTTATATGAAATTAATTAATTCAATCATTACTTTTGCATTGTTTATTGCGAATAGGTGTCACAGAAGTGTATATTCTTCTACATAAGCTCCATTTCATTCAATGCACATGTTCCAGTGCTTAATGAGTGTCCATATATTTTTTAATGCATTTTGTAACTTTTAAGGTTTGCATCTGACTCACCCTGATAGATATGCCATTTTATACAGTATCTCACAAAAGTGTGTACACTCCTCACATTTTTGTAAATATGTGATTATATCTTTTCATGTGACAACACTGAAGAAATGACACTTTGCTACAATGTAAAGTAGTGAGTGTACAGCTTGTGTAACAGTGTAAATTTGCTGTCCCCTCAAAATAACTCAACACACAGCCATTAATGTCGAAACCACTGGTAACAAAAGTGAGTACACCCCTAAGTGAAAATGTCCAAATTGGGCCCAATTAGCCATTTTCCCTCCCTGGTGTCATGTGACTTGTTAGTATTACAAGGTCTCAGGTGTGAATGGGGAGCAGGTGTGTTAAATTTGGAGTCATCGCTCTCACACTCCCTCATACTGGTCACTGGAAGTTCAACATTGCACCTCATGGCAAAGAACTCTCTGAGGATCTGAAAAAAAGAATTGCTGCTCTTACATAAAGATGGCCTAGGCTATAAGAAGATTGCCAAGACCCTGACACTGAGCTGCAGCACAGTGGCCAAGACCATACAGCGGTTTTACAGGACAGGTTCTACTCAGAACAGGCTTCGCAATGGTCGACCAAAGAAGTTGAGTGCACATGCTCAACATCATATTCAGTGGTTGTCTTTGGGAAATAGACATATGAGTGCTGCCAGCATTGCTGCAGAGGATGAAGGGGTGGGGGGTCAGCCTGTCAGTGCTCAGACTATATGCTGCACACTGCATCAAATTGGTCTGCATGGCTATCATCCCAGAAGGAAGCTTCTTCTAAGGATGATGCACAAGAAACCCCACAAACAGTTTGCTGAAGACAAGCAGACTAAGGACATGGATTATTAGAACCATGTCCTGTGGTCTGATGAGACCAAGATAAACTTATTTGGTTCAGATGGTGTCAAGCATGTGTGGCAGCAACCAGGTGAGGAGTACAAAGACAAGTGTGTCTTGCCTACAGTCAAGCATGGTGGTGGGAGTGTCATGGTCTGGGGCTGCATGAGTGCTGCCGGCACTGGGGAGCTACAGTTCATTGAGGGAACCACGAATGCCAACATGTACTGTGACATACTGAAGCAGAGCATGATCAGTATGCAGTATTCCAGCATGATAATGACCCCAAACACACCTTCAAGACGACCACTGCATTGCTAAAGAAGCTGGGGGTGAACTGATGGACTGGCCAAGCATGTCTCCAGACCTAAACCCTATTGAGCATCTGTGGGGCATTCTCAAATGGACGGTGCAGGAGCACAAGGTCTCTAACATCCACTTGCTCCGTGATGTCGTCATGGAGGAGTGGAAGAGGACTCCAGTGACAATCTGTGAAGCTCTGGTGAACTCCATGCCCAAGAGGGTTAAAGCAGTGCTGGAAAATAATGGTGGCCACACAAAATATTGACACTTTGGGCCCAATTTGGACATTTTCACTTAGGGGTGTACTCACTTTTGTTGCCAGCAGTTTAGACATTAATGGCTGTGTGTTAAGTTATTTTTGAGGGCACAGCAAATTTACACTGTTATATAAGCTGTACACTCACTACTTTACAATGTAGCAAAGGGCCAGTTCTTCAGAGTTGTCACATTAAAAGATATAATCAAATATTTACAAAAATTTGAGGGGTGTACTCACTTTTGTGAGATACTATATGTTGGGAGTGTGAGCAGCAATGAAAAAAAAAGCTTATCCTAACATTTTGTATAAATCAATGTTTGTAATCTGCAGATTTCTCACATCATAAGAGAGATACGACAGTTTCAACAGGCCCCCTACAGGATAGAACATCAATCCAAGGTACTTTAACTACAGTAGTTAGCATTGGAGCAGTATATGATAGAGGAGTGTTTGTGATCTTAATCACAAGGCAGTTTGTGTGAGTTTATCCCAACCGTCCAATAACACATCTGATTTAGCTATTTAAAGTTTCAGCTTTTAAAAGCTTTTTAAGCAATTACTGTTTGAACAATTGTATTAAAGATGTCACTCTTTGATTTATAGAATTTCTGGCTTGCAGAGAGTCTGCCAAACATTTTAAAATATACACTCCTCCTCTTTTCTGACCAGGTAACACAGTTCCTACTTGACAAAACGCTCGTTATGGATGATGACACTCTGTACGAACTATCTCTAAGGCTTGAACCAAGACTCACACCTGCCAACTAAAGTCATGTTTTAGCACTTCTGCTAGGCCATGCTGGAACATAGCATATGGACAAAAAAATACTTCTTACTGTGGCAGCTGGCCAGGGAATGCTTACGTGAATGTGGAAATGATGAGAGATCCTGATTATCTCTCCAGTCTTTTCAAGAAGTCAGCACATGACTTTTATACAGTTCAGGCCAAAAGTACACCTAGGCTATATATTTTATATATATATATATATATATATATATATATATATATATATATATATATATATATATATATATATATATACACACACACACACACACACACACACACACACACACATATATATATATATATATATATATATATATATATATATATATATATATAAAATATATATATATCTCCAGTGCATCTGGAAAGTATTCACACCGCTTCACTTTTTCCACATTTTGTTATGTTACAGCCTTATTCCAAAATGGATTAAATGCATTATTTTCCTCAAAATTCTACAAAGAATACCCCTTAATGACAACGTGAAAGAAAAAAGCACATGTACATGAGTGTTCACAGCCTTCGCCATGACACTCGAAATTGAGCTCAGGTGCAGCCTGTTTCCACTGATCATCCTTGAGATGTTTTTACAACTTGATTGGAGTCCACATGTGGTAAATTCAGTTGATTGGACATGATTTGGAAAGGCACACACCTTTCTATATAAGGTCCCACAGTTAACAATGCATGTCAGAGCACAAACCAAGCCATGAAGTCCAAGGAATTGTCTGTAGACCTCTGAGATAGGATTGTATCGAGGCACAGATCTGGGGAAGGGTACAAAAACATTTCTGCAGCATTGAAGATCCCAATGAGCACAGTGGCCTCCATCATCCGTAAATGGAATAAGTTTGGAACCACCAGGACTCTTCCTAGAGCTGGCCGCCCAGCCAAACTGAGCGATGGGGGGAGAAGGGCCTTGGTCAGGGAGGTGACCAAAAACCCGATGGTCATTCTGACAGAGCTCCAGCATGTCTCTATGGAGAGAGGAGAACCTTTCAGAAGAACAACCATCTCTGCAGCACTCCACCAATCAGGCCTGTAGGGTAGAGTGGCCAGACGAAAGCCACTCCTCAGTAAAAGGAACATTACAGCCCACCTGGAGTTTGCCAAAAGGCACCTGAAGGACTCTCAGACCAAGACAAAGATTGAACTCTTTGGCCTGAATGGCAAGCGACATGTCTGGAGGAAACCAGGCACCACTCATCACCTGGCCAATACATCCCTACAGTGAAGCATGGTGGTGACAGCATCATGTTGTGGGGATCTTTTTCAGCAGCAGGAACTGGGAGACTAGTCAGGATCGAGGGAAAGATGAATGCACCAATGTACATAGACATCCTTGATGAAAACCTGCTCCAGAGCGCTCTGGACCTCAGACTGGGGTGAAGGTTTATCTTCCAACAAGATAACTAAGCACACAACCAAGATAACAAAGGAGTGGCTACAGGACAACTCTGTGAATGTCCTTGAGTGGCCCAGCCAGAGCCCAGACTTGAACCCGATTGAACATCTCTGGAGAGATATGAAAATGGCTGTGCACCGATGCTCCTCATCCAACCTGATGGAGTTTGAGAGGTCCTGCAGAGAAGAATGGGAGAAACTGCCCAAAAATAGGTGAATACTTTCCAGATGCACTGTATATCATGTTACCATACATTTATTTTGGCAAGTCAATTATGGCATCTACTTTGTTCACATCAGAGGTCATTTTCAAACAATTGATTAGAGACAGACTACAGCTTTAATTCACTGTCAGAATTCCAGTAGATCAAAAGTTTACATACACTGAGTTGAGTGTCTCTTTAAACAGTCTGTTAGATTTGAGAAATTAATGTTATGACATTTAGAAACTTCTGATTGGCCAGTTGTCATAAGAGTTAACTGAGAGTGCCCTGTGACTGTGTGAGGGCCTGCCTTTAAAGACAGTGTGTTTGTATTTGCCCTTGATACCATGGAAAAATCCAAGCAACTTTATTACAAGACTATTACACCCAAATGTTGGTCTTCCCCAAACTGTAGCCACAAAGTTGGAAGTATACAATTGTCTAGAATGTCTTTGTATGCTGTAGCATTAAGGTTTCCCTTTATTGGAGCTAAGGAGTCCAAATCTGTTTCAGCATGAAAATGCTTCTATGCACAAAGCAAGGTCCATAAAGACATGGTTTGCCAAGGTTGCTGTGGAAGATCTTTGGTGGTGGGAACAGAGCCCTGACCTCAACCCCACTGAACAATGCTTTAATTCTGACTGTGCAGCAGGCTTTCTCACCCTGCATTGGTGCATTGTTCAGGAAGGAGGCACAGATTAACTCCCAGGGATGAACAAACTTTGGTCTGAAAGGTTCAACTAAACCACAAAGAATTGGTGAAGGAGTTTGAGGTATCGGGTACCAGAGTATGTACAGTACATCCACAATTAAGAGAGTCCTACACACCATGGCCTGAAAGGCTGTTGCACAAAGAAGAAGCCCCTACTCCAAGACTGGCATAAAAAAATAAAATAAAAAAAAAGCCAGACTGAAATTTGCAAAAAAAGATGGAATCATGAGAAAGGAGGCTTGTCTAGAAATACTGAAGCAAGACATCAGCCAAAAAGTAGGACAATGATCCTACAATGAGGACAATTAGGTTTTTTTTTTTCGTTTGTTTGTTTTTAACTGAAAAAGCGTGTATGAACAAGGAGGCCCTCAATCCTTGACTTAGTTACACTAGTTCAGTCAGGAAGAATAGGCAAATATTCCAGCAAAATATTGTGAGAAGCTTGTGGAAGGCTACTCCAAGCATTTGCTTCAAGTTCAAGCAATTAAAAGGCAATGCCACCAAATACTAACAAAGTGTATAAACATTTGACCCACTGTAACAGCTGAAACAAATCTGTCAAAGTAGATACCCTAATCGCCTTAACACAGGAAATGTATACTAGAAATTTATGGAGTTTGAATGTTTATATCCTAGGTGTATATAATCTTTTGGCCTCAACTGTACATAGATGCATCAATGTCATAATATTATACCTGTTATCATCTGTCTTATGAGGTAATATTTATCTGAAGTTAAAAATGTTAGATATAGAATATTTTCTATTTGATTACTCAGGTCATACTGTGCCTTTTTTCTGAATAGAAAATATATGTGTAATTCCAAAAAGGTCCATTTCATACTCAAAGTCAGAATGATTTGGAATTTCTTACGTTTTAAAATGCTTGGCACTGAAACAGAATATCATTAAGAGATGCTGAACACAATGCCTTAGTGTGATAAGGTACTGATGGTATGACAGACCTAAATTTTATAAACAGGGTCACATTTCAACATTTGTTTTTGTTTCTTTATTTTTAAATGCCTATGAAGGTGTTCAGTGTGGTGTATGACAGTAACAATGGCGCCATCTACTGGAAGACAGTGAAACATCATGCAATCGCAGGGTTCAACCCTTCAAAGCACCTTTCGTTTTTTCTGAATTCATATTAGCGATGATATAAATAGAAAATAAAAGAATGGTGCTTTATTGTAATAATTTATTTACTTGATTTCCACAATTGGTACTTTACTGAATACAAATCACTGTTTTTTGTGATAGCGGACTGAATGTTCCCATAACACAAATGTCTGAGTTATGTTTAATGAAGTATTTATTTGTTTTGCACATGTTGCAAAACATGTGCAAATGTTGTATTTGTTTTAAAAGCATTCTACTCTGCTATTCAGAAATTCTATACTACCACAGGTAAGGTCTAGTATGCTTCCTAATTGCTAAAACATTTGTAGCATTTGCTGTCCATGAGAAAATGAAACTATTTGAATGGATTTCTTAGTATCTTAATACCTGAATACAAGAGAGTTGAAACCTCTCAAGCAATACTAATAATGTTTTAGCATGCCAAAATATCCTTTCAAAGTAAGTTTTTTCATTTGTGAAGCATTTATTTTTGTATTTTTCATCAATTTAAATAATTTAAAAATGTAATTCATTCGAAATAACAAAGCCATTTGCTTTTTTTTTTAATGTTACTGTGCAATGTAATTGTTTCTGTTTTGTACAGTGCACAGAGTTGTGTGTGACCTAATACACCCAGTACATGGAGTAATTTATTTATTTTTTTACTTTTATATATTAGTCTATGTGTCACTAGTTTCAAATAGTCATGAACAAACACTTATATCCCTTCACAAAGTAAGAATTTATGTAGAATAATGTATACTCTAATTGACCACTTTATTAGGAACACCTGTACCCCTGCTTATTCCTGGTATTATTCAATCAGCCAATCATGTGACAGGAGAGTTTGCACAGAATGGTGAAGAAAACAAAAAACATTCGCGGTGTGACAATTCTATGGGTGGAAAAGCCTTGATTAGAGGTCAGAGGAAAATGGGCAGACTGTTTAGAGCTGATAGGCAGTCTTTGGTAACTCAAATAACTAATGGTGGTAAGCAGAAAAGCATCTCAGAATGCACAACACATCGAACCTTGAGGTGGATGGGCTATAACAGCAGACGACCACATCAGGTTCCACTCCTTTCAGCCAGGAACAGGAATCTGAGGCTATAGTGGGCACAGGACAATCACTGAAACAGGACAGCTGAGAATTGGAAAAACGTTGTCTGTCCAGTTTCTGTGAGTCTGTGCAAGGGTGGACTTTGCACTAAGCAGGTAAGCAACTACATTGGGTCGCCATATATAATTTTTTTTTCTTTATTGATGCTAAATAACGTATGCTGAAATTTTTAATATTGATGTTAAAACACTGAAATGTGAGCTCCATTCCTATATTTTGCCTAGGGCCCCCAAATCACTAAATCCACCCGGGTTGCCACAGAACCACCACTCACTGGAGTTTTTGTTTTTCGCACCATTCTGTGTAAAGACTATAGATTTTGTGTGAGACAATCCCTGGACATGAGCAGTTTCTGATATACTCAAATCAGCTCACTGGCACCAACAACTATGCCACAGTCAGAGTCACCGAGATCACATTTTTTCCCCATTCTGATGTTTGATGTGAACATTAACTGAAGCACTTGACCTGTATCTGCATGATTTCATGCACTGTGCTGCTGCCACATGATTGGCGGACTGGATAATTGCATGAATGAACAAATGTATGTGTGTTCCTAAAAAAAATGGTAGATAAGTATATTATAATCATTTACTATTATTATTATTGTTATTATTATTATTATTATTATTATTATTATTAACTCATTACTATTTCTTTATGTTTTAAATACTTAAATGAGCCAATGCCATTCATCTAAAACAGCAGTTCTCAAACTTTTTAATCTAAGGCCTACTTTGTGGATAGTGTCATAGCAGAGCGTGAAGGAGCTTAGCACAGATGCTGCACATACAAAGACACGTGTGTGACTGTGTTGCTAAAACAGGCACATGGTCTATTTTTCCTGTAGCACAATTGACGCTGCCAACACAGAGCAAAATGACAGCAAACTTCCTGTTTTTCACATTCATAATCCTACTTATTGTGAATTGATTAACATTGTCCATCTTTCCAACTCTTTGTATTTCAGGGCAGGATGGTGAACTTTTTGTTCTGCCAGGCCCCAATTGGGTTAATAATAAATAATGATCAGTGCCCAAATTGTCCTAAATGCAGCGTAATGCTGATACCACTGCTGAGTCTTCTAGGAAGAAAAAGCTAAACTCCTTTGCTGCATTGTTGCAGCATAAACAGAAATGGGCAGAATGCTTGTTTGCTCAGTCCCTCGAATGGGAAGTGTGAGTGCCTTTTATGTATTAAAATACAGGGTAGAGCTGGAGGTGGGTATCAGCCAACTGCAAAAGCTGTCAGCAGCAATGTAATAGTGCATTAAAGTGAAGTACAGAGCTCAGAGAAGCTTAGCACAGCTAAAGAGATAGACCCTGATTTAGTCTCGGTGGCTGCCATCTGTAATGCCAGATTCAGAAGTACTAGGGTTTCAATCAGCAAAAACACTTGTGGCTTCATTAATAGTATGTAGGCTGAGGCTAATAACTTCAATAATAATAGTATATAGGCTGATGAGGCTCTGAGCATCACTTTGCATATAACTCAAATATAAAAGAGATGACGTGCTAGTTTGCGAAAGAATATGATACTCTGTTGAATCTGAACTGTATCTTTAACACAGTGGCATAGTTACTTCTGGCCCTTAATGATCTGGGCAAGAGATCATGCAAACAGTACTACAAGCAATGGGAGCCAGTGGAGTGTGTTAAATCACCGAGTCTATTAATTTAATTAAAATATCATTGTTCAGAGGCACATAAGGCACTAGATTGTCATCTGAAACACAAACTATTCACATGCGGCAGTAGGCTACTTTTAGTCACCCATGTCTGTGGTCACACTATTCCCACATAGCGGGAAATACACATTCAAAGGTGTGCTGGTTTCCCCTCTGCAAGTGAAACATTGAAGTGTGATATCAATAAAACCAGTGGCTACTGAGAGCATTGTCCACTGAGTATCATTTACAGTTTCACCAGGTGTACGGTTTCAGACCGATGCCAAATGGAAATACAGAAGTGCAGTTACTACTACAAAAAGAGGCAATACCGATTGGGACAAAATATCTGGTCAAGTCATTTTTAAGAGATGTACTCATTTAAAAAAAAGGGAGACATAACCTTTCTTATTCTGGATCTAACCATATAAGCAGAGAGATATACCAGTCCAGTTTCCATCTCTTTGAGTTAACTCTAGCAACCAAAGTGTTCACAAATCGCCTTAGATACCTTGCAATGTCACGATCTCTGCGTGCTCCCTTATCTGGACAATTGTCTGCTGTTTGTACAGTCCCAACTGCAGGTGATGAGCATGACAAAGCTTCTGATTTAATAATAATAATAATTCCGTAGATTTCTATAGTGCTTTTCTAGGCACTTAAAGCATTTTACATTGTACGGAGGGGAAATCTCCTCAACCACCACCAGTGTGTAGCATCTACCTGGATGATGTGACAGCAGCCATAGTGCACCAGAACGCCCACCACACACCAGCTATTGGTGGAAAGGAAAGGTGTATGGTGTAGCCAGTTCAGGGATGGAGATTATTAGGGACCATGATAGATAGGAGCCAATGGGTGAATTTCGCCGGGACACCAGGGTTATACCCCTACTCTTTACAAGAAGTGTCCTGGGAGTTTTAATGACCACAGAGAGTCCTCAGTTTAACATCTCATCCGAAAGACGTTTAATAGTTAATATATAGAAGCTCTGGGTTTAAAAGTCAATCACATTCACTCTAATTCATTATGTCTCAGGAATTTGAAAATATTGCATAGGCTGTACCCTTCTATACTGAAATTTCCATCTGTTGATTCCACCTGTAACTGATTTGGTTAAATGCCAGCTGCTTTAGCTAATGTTTTAGAGTTGCCTAGACATTGGTAATTCTTGGCTCAACTTTTTACATTAACATTTGACATTTTGTGTCCACTGTTGTCTCTGGCTTGCTCATTAGGGATAAATTCATACATTTAAAATCTATATCCTGAATTTATATATTTCTGTAAAGCTGCTTTGGGACAATGTCCATTGTTAAAAGTGCTATACAAGTAAAACTTAATTGAATTTAACCTCAATCCTGTCCACCAGTTTTATAGAACTGACAAACAGTCAACATGGTCACTTGCTTACTTTTAGCTTGAAGGCTGTTGTTCCTCAACTGGAATCAAACACCAACCCAAATTCCCAGGAATTACCACATTAGTAAAAAGCAAATGATTAGAGCCTGGTATGAGAAACCTTCTGAATTAAATTTAAATCCACTTTGTCGATACCTAAATAAAGATGAGAATGGGATAGACAGTAAACCTGACACAGCAGGTTTTATAGGCTAACCCCATAGAGTCATGGTCATATGGTGACGACTTTGAAATTGGTGATTTGGAAAACGAAGCTCATTGAAACCACCCTGGCAGTCAAGAAAAAGGGTATTAGAACAAGCTTTTTTAGGTTTTAAAAAATATATATATTTTTTGCTTATTTTCATGAAGGGTGCCAATAGAGAGAGTCGACTGTATGTCATTAAAATACTCCTTATTAAACAAGTATAATGGAAACTTTTGGTGTAGAGAAATTCTGGGGAAATATAAATAACCTGCCATTTTACTTTTGACAGATTCAACTTGGACATTCAGGCCAATAATCCCTGATGTTATCTTAGTTGATCCCTCATTTTAAAACTTTTCTTTCGTGACCTTTTTGTTTGTTGCAAACTATCTTTGACTTAAATGAATCCCTAATGGAAATGTAAACCTGTGTTGTAAGCAGCTGGATTAAAGTTAATCTGAGTTTAATATAAAATCAAACCAGGCCCAAAAGTATCCTGACTATTTAAACAATGTTTAATGTTTGGTGCAACTGGATTAATAGATACACTTAAATCTTAAACCTTTTGATGCAACTTCATCTGAAATCTATTACTAGAGGGTCACAGGTCTACAAGATTCACCACAGCAACCCTTAGTTCCATCATCTTTTAGGATTGGAGTAGCCAAATTGTGGTACAGATTCAAATGGATACACTATATTTGGGTTGCCTTTGCACAGTGATTACCAAGTCATTATGATTTGTAGCCTCAGAAGCACTTCTACTTCATGATATCACCAGTATCTCTGCTGCTCATTGTAGCAGGGATGGCCAGGAATTGGCCTGATGCGTGTAGGTTCTAGTAAGGCAGAGAGACTACAGTATTAGAAATGTCAAAACCATCTGGCTGGGTTATTCTGCTTGTTTCTCTGAGGAGACCTTTAAAGCGTCTATGTAGAACCCCTTTAAGAAGCTAAAAACCTTTAAACATTGAAGGAAGTCTATTTTAAGAATGTACCACACTTTTACCACATTGAGTCTTTATAAGTATGAAATGAATGAATATTAATAATAGTTTTCAACGGGCTACTGTCTTTGCCCGTATATTTCTGTCATCTCAAATGCACAACAATGAGAAGACATCATCTCTATAGAGAAGAGTGGAAGCATGAAGGGGGTGTTTGAGAGATTTTGCAGAGGCCTCAAACAGGTATGAGAATGCTATAGTTACTTTTATAATAATAACTTTTCAGACTAGCAAACAAGCAGTTCATTTAGAAGATAGACTGGGATACATCAGTCAAACCTGGGCAATGGCCTGAGAGCTGGAATACACATTCACTTACCAAAGCTTAGCAAGGTGACAGCATCAACTGTGTCAAATGTTGTAGTACCTCATCATTTCTGTTCTGGGCAAACAAACAGAATATACATGCAAAATCTAAGTAAATAATTTACATTGCGCACGTCCTTTCTTCATGCTGGATAACTTGAGGCTACCAAACATATTCTTACATTGTTCGCATTTTCAAACAATGCCCGTCTGCACAAACTGAGGTAAGTTCACAAAAAGAATTTGACACTAACCTTAGGCAGACATTTGTTTCTTGACAGAGGTTAAATATGAGTAATTTCACTTGGATAAATATTCTCAATCATGTTTACATAGGTTGAACTGGTGCAGATTGTCATTGATGAGTGTGAGAAAAGACCAGAAAGGGGCCAGGACATCAAGGAGTCTGCCCACCATCCTTCAGTTCAGGAAGTGACATTCAGACAGGCTGGTCAGACACACACAGCCACGAACACCACATCCAAAACAGAAGTGTTAAATAAACCTGAAGATCTGTCAAAATAAATCTTAAAACTATAAATGTTGTTTCATTTTACAATGAAAATGTTAGTGATTCCATAATTGAAATCTGCAATAGTCAAGGATCTACAGGCCCCTGCATGGTCTTAACACCAGAATGCTACTCCGTCCTTTTGATTGCATTTTACAATCTGTGATGACTTTACAGTAGTAACCAGTTCTAAGCTCCTAAATGATAAAAATGCCTCACACACAGGCTTCATTTAATCTGACCAGCCACAAGCTAAGAGCTAAACATAAATTTAATTCTTTTGAAATTCTTTATACCAGTATAAGTTATGTAGCCACAAAAAATAAGTCAATTCCTCTAATTATTATTTACAGACCCCCAGGGCCATATACTGAATTTCTTAGTGAATTTGCAGACTTTGTCTCAAACCTGGTTGTGTCTGTAGATAAAGCATTAATCGTCGGAGACTTTAATATTCATTTTGATAACCTGGAAGACCCTCTAAGATTAGCGGTTGTCTCCATCTTAGATTCAGTAGGGATTAATCAGAACGTAATCGGGCCTACTCATAATGGTGGTCACACTCTTGACCTCATACTAACATACGGACTAAGTATAGAAAATATTATCATTTTTCCGCAGTCTGAAGTTGTCTCAGACCATTATCTTATCTCGTTCATAATACGTATTGATCATAATATTTCCACCTCGCCTCACTACCGCATAAAACGTACCTACACATCAGCTACTGCACCGAGCTTCATAAATAACCTCGCAGAAACATCAATTAGATTTGGATCACCGTCAGATCACACAGAAGTCGATCAGGCGACTGAAAGCTTGGAGTCAACACTCCGCTACACGCTAGATAGAGTGGCTCCACTCAAAAGGAAAATAATTAGAGAAAAAAAATTAGCACCCTGGTATAACGATCAAACGCGAACCTTAAAACAGACAACTCGACAATTAGAACGTAAATGGCGTCAAACCAAACTGGTGATATTTCAAACAGCATGGAAGGAGAGCCTACTGAAATATAGGAAATCTCTTCGCGATGCTAGAAAAATCTATTTCTCCACCTTAATAGGAGACAACAAAAACAATTCTAGATTCCTTTTCAACACAGTAGCAAAATTAACTAGGAGTAAAACCACTACAGAGAGAAACACTCAATCATTACATAGCAGTGAAGATTTCATGAAATTTTTCATTGATAAGGTTGAAAATATTAGACGTGAAATACAGGCCATTAAATTAAAACTGGACAGTACTGTAACAAACCCATTACATGACAATGTAGCAATATCAGATCAATGTTTAGAGTGTTTTGCTCCGCTTAGAGAGACCGAACTAGCTACATTAATCTCTTCAGCCAATTCATCAACTTGCATACTAGATCCCGTACCTACATGTTTGTTTAAACAGATTTGTCCAGGAGTAATTGAACCACTTCTAAATATAATCAATTCTTCCCTAAGCACTGTCTATGTACCTAAATCACTTAAATTAGCAGTTATTAAACCCTTGATTAAAAAACCTGATCTTGACCCGTCTCAATTGTCCAACTATAGACCAATATCAAATCTCCCCTTCATCTCTAAGATTTTAGAAAAGGTTGTAGCAAAGCAGTTATGCTCGTACTTAGATAGGAATAACATTCATGAAATGTATCAGTCAGGATTTAGACCTCATCATAGCACAGAGACAGCGTTAGTTAAAGTAGTAAATGACCTTCTACTGACTTACGATCAGGGTTGTGTCTCGCTGCTTGTGTTACTCGACCTTAGTGCAGCTTTTGATACTATAGATCACACTATTCTACTTGATAGATTAGAAAATGTTGTTGGTATTAAGGGAACAGTCCTCTCCTGGCTCAGGTCTTATCTGACCGATCGTTATCAGTTCGTAGATGTAAATGGTGATTTCTCCATGCGTACAGAGGTTACTTTTGGAGTTCCACAGGGTTCTGTTTTAGGCCCACTGCTCTTTACTTTATATATGCTACCCCTAGGTCAAATTATTCGTAAACATGGAATTAGCTTCCACTGTTATGCTGATGATACACAGTTGTATGTTTCAGCGAAGCCAGAGGACAGACAGAAGCTTAGTAAAGTTGAGGATTGTGTAAAGGACATTAGACATTGGATGTTAATTAACTTCCTTCTACTTAATTCTGATAAAACAGAAATACTTTTATTAGGCCCACGTGTAGCTAGAAGTATTCTTTCTGATCACATGGTTACTCTGGATGGTCTTTCTGTTTCATCATGTACAGCAGTTAAAGAACTTGGAGTGATTATTGACTCCAGCCTATCATTTGATGCTCATGTAGATAATATTACTAGGATAGCCTTCTTTCATCTCAGAAATATTTCTAAAATAAGAAACATATTGTCACTACATGATGCGGAAATACTAGTTCATGCATTCGTCACCTCTAGATTAGATTACTGTAATGCCATACTGTCTGGATGTTCCAGTAGGAATATAAATAAGCTCCAATTAGTCCAGAATGCAGCTGCTAGAGTCCTAACTAGAACTAGAAGATACGACCATATCACACCGATATTATCAATACTGCATTGGCTCCCAGTAAAATCTCGCATTAATTATAAAATACTTTTATTAACCTATAAAGCACTAAATGGTCTCGCGCCACAATATCTAAGCGACCTTTTGGTTTTATATGATCCGCCACGCCTACTTAGGTCAAAAGATGCAGGCTATTTGACGGTACCTCGAATAGTGAAGGCTACAGCAGGGGGAAGAGCTTTCTCTTATAGAGCCCCACAGTTATGGAACAGTCTTCCTATTGGTGTTCGGGACTCAGACACAGTCTCAGTGTTTAAGTCTAAGCTTAAAACATATTTGTTTACTCAAGCCTACCCTGACTAGATTCTGTTCTACTACTTCGCAGTCATAATAATCTTTTTTCTCCCTCTCTCCTTTCGCCGAGCCCCACACGAATTTATGGAGATACTAGAGATCCAGATCCTCTCTGCCTCTGGATGGAGCTCAAATCTTCTTTAATTCCAGACTGCTGGGACTACGGCTGCTCCTAACGCCAAACAGACTTCATATAAATCCATAATGAACTTTTTCACACTAACTGTTGTTACCCAGATGAGGATGGGTTCCCTTCTGAGCCAGGTTCCTCTCAAGGTTTCTTCCTCTTAAAACATCTTAGGGAGTTTTTCCTTGCCACCGTCGTCGCTCAGTGGCTTGCTCAGTTGGGATAAATTCGCACCTTTAATATCTGTATACCATGTTGATATTTCTGTAAAGCTGCTTTGAGACAATGTCTATTGTAAAAAGCGCTATACGAATAAAATTGAATTGAATTGAATTGAAGAGCTACTCTGTCCAAATGGGAAGCCAATAGTTCTACATGCTTGCCTCTAAAAACAGCCTTACAATTTATGTCAGTAATTTAATTGTCATTAGGATCTTGCCAACTGTAAACCTTAAATACAACATGCTGCAGGTTTATCCCAAATGATGTTCAAATTAAGTGTTTCTAATAAGCAGAACAATCTTTATATAGACTGTAATGCTGTCTTCTCTACATGAGTGTGTTTATCGTAACTACAGCCTCTGTCCCTAGACAGATTAATCCAGTGGGCCTAATTTCTTTTCCTAGAGCTGCTTAGTGACGTATATCACATTATACTAATCTTTGTTCCATAAAACACTTGGGTTACAATTTTACCTGAGTGTATGTTCCACACTGTGTTCTGTATGCGTGCAGTATGGGTTTGTATGAGGTAAACTGAATTTATAGAGTAACTTATATCATCAATGCACAATCCCAATTCTAAAAAAAACTTGGGACAGTGAATCTTTTAATTATATTATGCACTGTAGAAGGTCAAACGCCCAAAATCCTACAGATTTGACTTTGGGGAATGTTGTTCTCAAAGTGTAGGATTATTCGCTGACGCATCTTTTGGCAAATGGGCGAGCCTTGACCCATCCTTGCTCTTGAAGGACTAGGCTTTTTTTTGGAGGCTCCTTATATGCTATGATTACCTCACCTGTTTCACATCACCTTCTTATTTCAACTCATCATCACTATTAGTCCTAAATTGCCCCTGTCCCAACTTTTTGGAACATGTTGCATGCATCAATTTCAAAATAAACATTTCTCTTCAAAAGACTATGCAGTTGATTAGGTAAAACATTCAATATCTTGTCTTTATACGTTTTCTGTTTAAATACAAGTCGAATTACATTTACAAATCACTCCCCTTTGTTTATATTAGCATTTTCTATACTGTCCCACCTTTTTCAGAATTGGGGTTAAAAGTAATATTCTTATAAATATATTTATTCTTTCAAACAAGACTTCCTATACACACTTCCCCTTAAACATTATTATGCAGGTAAGATGAGTGAGTGGGCTTTATTGTAACTGTGTAAGGATATACATACCGTCCAGTTTCCTCTGAACTCTCTCATCGACAAGGCATTCTCCACCCATAGAACTGCCACTTACTGGATGTTTTCTGCATCATTCTATGTAAACTCTACACACAAAATCCCAGAGATCAGCAGCTTTTTTTTTTTTTTTTTTACATATTCAAATGAGTCTGCCACAGTCAAATTCACTGAGATCACAATTTCCTCTGTTCTCATGTTTGATGAGAACATTAACTGAAGCATTACATTGCTGGCACATGATTGGATAAGTGTGTGAGCAGGTGTTCCTATTAAAGTGGAAAGTGAGTTTATGCATATTTGTAGTTACTTTTTTTGATGCCACTGGTCATTTCTAAGATTAAGTCACTAAAAGACCTCTTAATGGCTACAATCCTGAAAACCAAGCATTTTATGTGGTGTATAAAGTGTGCAAATGTGGCCACATTTTGAGGACAGACTGGACTCACTTTGGGACCAGTCGTAAAGTAATATATTTGAAGAATATACAGTGCTGTGAAAAATTATTTGATTTCTTATCTGATTTCTTTTGTTTTTTGTGTATATATTAAAACAAAATCTAAGATAAAACAAAAACAACCTGAGTGAGCACAAAATACAGTTTTTAAATTATATTTATTGAAGCAAAGAGTTATCCAATACCAACTGGACCTGTGTGAAAATGTATTTAACCCCCGTAGTTACTAGTTCCCAAAATCTATGAAACTGCATTCATAATGAGGTTCAGCTGGACTCAACACAACCAGACTTGATTACTGCAAACCCTGTTCAATCAAATCAACGGGCCTCTCTTGCATCAATAAAGGTTCATGACTCAACTATCAGAAAGACACAGGGGGCATGGCATCTATGGAAGAATGGCGAGGCGAAAACCACTGCTAACCCAGATCATTATTAAGACTCGTGTGAATTTTGCCAAAACACACCTTGATAATCCTCAAACCTCTTAATGAAACAAGTGCAACTTGGATAGGAGTAAAAGTAAGTGAAAGGCTGATCTCCAGTTGTCAGAAGCTTTTAGTTTAAGTTTAAGGGGGCAATTAGTTTTTCACATGGGTGATATGTGTTAGATAACTTTTTTTTTGCTTAAAAAAAACTGTATTGTGTGTTTACTCAGGTTGCCTTTGTTTTATGTTGTGTTTCGTTTGAAAATCTAAAACTATTTAGTATGAGAAACACAAAAACTGAAGAAATCAGGATGGAAGCAAATACTTTTTTCCCCCTACCTGCATTGTAGAAATACTCAAACCAGCCCATCTGGCACCGTACTAGAGTTTATTCAGGGAAAAAAAACGTCCAGAGAGAGGCAATTCTGCAGACAGAAATGCCTTGTTGATGAGAAAGGTCAACAGAGCATTGCCAGATCATTTTGAGCTGACAGAAATGCTACAGTAACTCAGATAACCACTCTGCACTGTGGTAGGCACAACAGCAGCTCAGAATGCACAACACATCAAACCTTTAGATGGATGGGCTACAACAGCAGAAGACCACATTGGGTTCCACTTCTGTCAGCCAAGAACAGAAAGCTGAGACTGAAGTTGTCACAGGCTCACCACTGCATCCCTTCATGGCCACAATTTACCCATGTACCCAGTAATGGCTACTGTCAGCATGATCAGAATTGAGGCTGTTTTGAAAGCAACAGAAGTCCCTACCCAGTTTTATTATAGTGCATGTCCTGATAAGATCCTGAAAGTGTATGATTAATCTTGGACGGTTAGAACAAAGGCCAATAAAGCCAACATAGTTTTGTATATAATTTGATCAATCCCTGGGCTCTCACCATGACTCTACATCATGTAAATCAGCACAATTTTGCATGCCATCTTTCAGTCAACAGTTGGTATTGTTCAGTCAAATAACACCACTAGTATTAGGTGTCTGATAAAAATGACAAAGTCCCAGGTCTGTTGGTTTCAGAAAGCTTGATCACTCTTCATACCCTGACCTAAATTAGAAGGTGGGTTCATTGTGGTTTAACCATTGTATGTAAATAAATTCCACTGGTTGACAAGATAATACCCCAGACCGTAATCTGCTGAATTAATACATCTGCATAATAACAGAATAAAAATCTATTCTGGTCCTAGTTTTCATGTTAATCTGACCTAATCCAGGTGCAATTAAGGGTGCAATAAATAGCAATTAAAAGGTGTAATAAGTAATTTTGCTTAGTGATGTCATTTTTTTCCAGGATAAAGTACATCTCTAATAAATCATATTACATTACTTTAAAATAACTCTTAAATCAGACACAAATGGTGGTTGTATTTTTTTTTCCTTTTTTATAACATCATAAACATTATATTGATAACAGTGACTAAGCTGAAGTTTTGAATATTTGATGAATTACAGAGGTTACGAAGAACGCTTCGTTCCACAGAATACAGTGCAACCTAGACAAAAACAAAAGAATAAAAAGAAATATAAAAGAAATGGATGCCACACACCTTTAGAACCTGGATTTTTGCCCAAACAAAGACATACTTGCAGAAGTGAAAGACTGAAGGACATAATATAATGAAATTCGCTGTAGTAATCTGCTCTGGGGGGGAAAAACAGTCAAGATTCATTGCACAGCAGGTTTTATGACCAGTACACAGCTCTGTGCAAATTAAGAACAAATTAAAAGGAACAGCATTTACTCCCACCCTCACCACCCAAATCTTGTTGTTTTTTCCCCTCCAAGTTTCCATTTACACTCGTATTTGGATCACATTTGCTTTATACACTATAGAAAAACCAGCCATCCAGTTGGTACCCAGAGGGCAAGTAGAACTGAGTCATAAAAGTCCTGTAGCAAGGTTGAAATGCTTTTGGGATGCTCTGCTCCAAGTTCGGAGTGGATGCTGGGAGCTTGGGTGGGAGGAGGGTACAGATAGAGGCAGAGGTTTAAAGATCTGGAGAGGTGGGCAAAGGAGAGAGTGGGATTCACACTCATCTTATTAGTCCACTGGCCGCTTTTCACCATGTTTCTTTGTAAACTCTTCTGCATTCTTAAAGAATTTTTTACGGTCTTTTGAGTATTCCTCTGCTAGGTCGGCCCTCAGTGGGTGTTCTGGCTGAGGGTCATTGACAAGGGCGATGAGAGACTGGATTACTAATTTGTGGAAAGAAAATATTGTTGGATGAGAAAGGACAAACACACACCTTCACATAAGGGCTGAATATTAACATTTACAATATTTACTAAAGCCTATATCGTTTCTTTATGATGAAACACCTTACCTTGATCGGTTTTGGTTGCGGGTTTCCAGTTTTCAGCACTTATGACTGGCAAGCACACCTGACCTTTCTCATCTATGTTCGGGTGGTAGATCTTTGTTTTGAATGTGATCTTGGGCGGCTTAAATGGATACTCAGCAGGGAAAATGATCTCAATCCGGAATGCACCTTTATCGTATGGAGGGTTGTCCTGAAATGAACAAACATCCATTTTAATTATTCACCATTCTGGGACAGAAAACCCTCAATACAGTTCACCTTAAACATAGGAGGTGTTCCCGTTTTTGAAGCACCAACCAACACTGCCAAGTGTCTTAATGCTTAATTAACTAGATGCCTGACTAAATCTCAATCACTGCATAAAGCTAAGCCCCACAGTTCACACCCCCCCTTGGAAAAGTCTCCATCTGGACACCATAGTGCACATCTCAGACTCAACCTGATTACAGCCATTTTTTGAGCGGTACTTTAAAAGTCTTCTGAGCACTTGGGGTGGGTGTAAATGCAGGTAAGCATTTTTTTTACTAAAAGAGCAGTGTTATTCAAACACCACCACTGCAAGACCAACCCGCTTAGTAAGTTCACCTTGCTCTCCGTTAGTGACCTCCAAGCCAAGCCAAAGGCAGATTCTTGACACAGTATTGAAACCCAAACAACTCTGGGTTCAACTTTTGGCGTTACAATATTCCAGCAGCACAACATTTAGCACTGACCATGTTCACTGTTCTCTCCAGATTTCTTTGTGCTTCTACGTGTTTTAAATAATAAATTCAGTGAAATGAATGTCTAGAAAAAGAAAATGAAAGTTTGAACAAGCATTTCTTAAAACACCTCTGCATTACACAACTTCCAGCTGTTTCAACCTAATGCATTGTGATATATGAAATTGAAAGAAAAACCTTTGAGGCAACAATGAAACAGTACTATTATCATACTTACAGGAACAATAAGCCCTTGCCAAGTCAAGATGTTTGACTCGTCAACTTGGATGTTGCGGAAGTTTTTCATTCCAGATTTGCGGATTTCATCAAGTTCCTGGGAAAAAATTGCACAGATCCAAGATATGATTTCGACAGAGAGGTCCTTTCTAACACCTGAAACTAAGGCTCCGATATATAAATCTTATTATATTTTATTGGCCCAGGCAATCACTTCATTTTTAGGCGAATGATTAGAAGATAAACAGCTTCATATGAACTGATACTTAATTCTTATGGTTGGATCTGTTTCCATTACCAGCTTAGAACAAAAGCTAATGAGAACAGGGCACAACTTCACTGCTGTCTGAATCACTGCCGTCACCATAATGCTTACATTACAACCTAATGCAAATTAGAAAATGGGGGGAATAAATTTTAAGATTGATATCACGTTTAAGACTTAACAATGGTAGAAAGCAGGTCTCGAGATTGTCAACCACAAGAGTACCACATGCTGTGAAATGTAACTACTCAAAGTCAAAGCTACACCCACTCGACTCCTCACTGACTTCCTGCTTCTGTCCAACCAACATTTCTGCTATTGTAAATCAGTAGTGCTGAATGGCATAAAGTCACTGGTAAACGTGTTATATGGTGAGAAACCCATTCTCCTCTTAGAGCTACATCGATATAATGTACTGGTTAATAATCTGGTTCACGTTTACTCCAGCACTAACGTTATTAACTTGACAATCACACAGCTAGCTAATTCACTCTTAGGCCATCTGAGTCTTCGGCTAGCTGACTTCTTCTCTTTTTCATCAAAACCATTTCAGACAGTTGACACCAACCTGATAATCCGTTTTGTTTTTTTTTTGTTTTTTTACCTTTAATTAAACTGTGATTAAAACACAGAACCCATGAGATCTATGAGACCTTTAGCGCAAAGGACATTAGGTTCTTTTTGCCGGCGGCCTTAGCAAGCGAACATGTTCATTTGCTATTACAGCGCTCGACCGTTTTCACTAGCAAGCGGGCTAACTTAGCTAGACTGTTGGCTAAATACGATGGAAGTGGCTTAGCTTGTTAGCTTCCCCATTATCATATTTCTCAGACATGAAACAAAACTAAATGAAATATTACATTTTTTTATTTACACCAGCTTCATACATGCACTGTATATAACCGAACAGGCAGAAATCTTAATCAATCTTATTTAACAAAAATAATTAGGGATTACTCAGGGTATTTACCTTATGCAGCCTCCTGCTTGCCGCCATCTTGGATTTGCTGACTAACTACCCACAGTGCACCGCGACAGATATAACTATTCTTCTGGAAACCCCCCTTGGCACGTATGTTATCAGAAATTTTTATTGTATAAACAATATGAAATTGTAGAGTAGAAAGTTGTATAGCATGACAGACAAATCCACATCGATTATTATTAATACTGTTACCTTAACTACATTTGTTGTTGTTGTTGATGTTGTTGTTGTTTTAAATTATGGTCTATGTTTTTATTGAAAACCCAGTGCAAATTACACGTCATTGTGAGCCATCACAATAGTTCAGAATCATCGTTTAAATCCCCCCACAGACACACACATACAACAGATAAGGATGCTCTAAAAAATAAAAATAATAAAAACCAACCAAACAAAAAAGACTATTTAAAAATAACAACAAAGATAAAGTATGTGCAGTATTTGATATTGTCAAGCTTTATCTAAGAAGACGTTTATTTAGCATCTATGAAAGAAGTCTCCAGTGTTAGAGCTTTGTAATAGTGAGTATATGTTCCTCCACAGGATATGCTTCAGGACAGAAGAGTTTGTGCTTTCTAGTTTCTCTGTAACATGACAAGCTGCATTTGTTTTGACTTTTTAACTTAAAGAGAAAGAAAATAGAGGCTGTTGAGGAAACAACAGTTTATAGCCGCTATAACATAAGTGAAAACAGGAACTTGTCTCAGTTAATGTAACTAAAAAGGACTGAAAACACAACATGTCATTCATTATTACATGAAAAAGCTGTAATCAACGACAACTTGCTGTGGTATAAGGAATAAAACACTTTGAAACCTGCCGTTATAGGAAAATAATCAACTGTTGGTCCCATCATTGATTATTTTCCTATAATAGCATAGTAATGTCAAGTTTTATTCTTTATTAATTACATACATGCAGTATTCAGCTTTGGATTAGTTTCTATGCTGTGCACCAGTCTACTCCACAATTAACACTGGAGCTGAAACTGGAACTAATTATAATTATGCCATTAACTTCTGATGTAAACGAACACTTAAGTCTAAGCAGTTTTGCCATGCATCCAAAATATTTACTTCCTTACTTTCTAAATCTGACAGAAAAAATGTACAATTGTTATATTATGACATTGCGATATTGAAGTACAAACCAAAGCTTCAGTCTGTGCACTTATTTATTTGGTTGAACAAACATGCTTAATTGAAAATAATAATAATCTTAATAATAAGACTTCTGTTTATTTGTGCTATTATATACTGTATGGACCCTCAGATTTAACAGTAAGCTATAGTATGTATCATTTAAGATAAATTGCATTTACATGGGTATTCTAACATACAAGCAGAATCAGACCCAATTAATTTGTATCTGAAGTATGTTCTCATTGGCATTAAAACAAAAGACATGTCTTATATAAACCTCAAGAAGGACTTTGAACATTGATATTGTTGTGAATCCCTCATAACTGTGATAAATGTAATATGTAATGAAAGGAAATTCTCTTATATCATGTACTCTCCTATATTATGAACTGCTATCAAATACCTATAATGAATGTATTTTTTTAATTACCTTGTATTCATTTAATTACCTCTTTAAATAAGCTGATCAGCTGCCATCCTTCTTATAGCTGGCACATGTATTTTCTGTGTCTTGAAAAGACTTATTTTCATAGTGTGCTGTGTGCTTTGTCTATCTGGCTGGCACCTGCACCAGTAGAAACCGTCCACGCACTGCTGTTATCAATGTGTACAATGTGTATAAATACTTCTGTTTTGAATGAATAAACCGGAAGTCTCTGTGAACATTCATATGTGTCAGTGTGTGTGTGTTCATTCGGACTCTCCGGGCGCCTGAACTCTGCGGTAAACCACACTTTCTAGCTCATAGCAGCACAGAACTAAAAGCTAATAGTTAATAAGTGTAGAATAGGCTGAAAGGGCTGACAGAGATCTGGAAGACACAATCTGAGATTTGGAGATTCCTGAGATACATGGAAATCTAACATGTAATAAATGTTATCTGTAATAAATGTGATATAAAGAGGTTATAGGTAATGAGAGGTTAAAATGACTGGAAATGTTTAGTAGTAGTAGTATGCATGAAACTAGAATATCTCTTCCACCATCTCTTCATTCTGTTTATTCTATTCCTATTCAATAAATATATTTACATAATTGTATATAACTGCACCTAATTGTAAAACTAAAAATTCCACCTACCATAAAATTGTTTCACCATGGGGCAATTAAAGATTTTGTCCAGCAGGTGGCGATAAATAGAAATAAATGATGATTGACCATATTTAATATGACTGGACACAAAACACCTCACTTTTGAGCTTGCCTGGTAGTGCCTTTTGGCAAAATCTTTGTTATGAAACTTTCAGTCATTGTTGAATTCCCTATTTGGGTTGAAGTTGTTGATTAATGATCTGTAACAGCTGCTCTGACAGTAGTGTTAGCTGCAAGGAAATTCAAAGGTTTGCTGTAATGCATTTGTTCAGTGTTATCATTTCTGTAGCCGGGGTTAACAGTAAAATAATTTCCTGACCGCACTTTCCAAATATTAGGCTCGCCATTTAAATGTATACAATAATATTTTGGCTATTTTTTTTTTCTTTTTTTTTATTCAAGAAAGACAGGATACATTTTATTAAAATTTTATTAGTCAGGTTGATATTATTGATAAGCCTTATTTATATCTGAGATTTACATTAAACCAATTAAATACAAGTGAACAGTCAAATCACCTTCTTAGAGAGAGAGAAAAAAGAGAGGCGAAGGAATGATTGTTTCATAGCTGCTGTACGTGTAACAAGGAATAATTTGCTTAGGAAATGTTCCATAACATTATAAACAAGTAACAAAAATTGAAAAAATAAAATGTGTGGTCTTTGTAAATTGATATAAATGTAATGGTCTATTCCATAATCGTATTTTATTTAAAATTGAGGAAAAAACAGTCATCACTGGGTCATGCGGCTGATAGTAACAACAACAACAACAACAACAACAACAACAACAACAATAATAATAATAATAATAATAATAATAATAATAATAATAATAATAAAAATAATAATAATAATAATGTTATAGATTAGGATGTAAAAATGATTATTTCTATGTTCAGTGAAACCCTTCAAATGTGCTACATTATTATTTTAAATGGGGTAGATAGTTCTGAAAGAGAAAAGGAATAAGGAAAGGAAACATTCATTTCTCCCAATGTCCTCTGGGTGGCACAGGAGTACAGAGCATTAGAACAAGGTGGGCGAGCAAGCTCTGATATCCTTGGAAAACTTCCAGTCCTGGTAAAAACCCGCTCTGGCAAGCACATGATCTGAAGTGTGTGGTAATTACCTAATAAGTTGGATCAAGGGTGTTAAAGCACAGGGAAACCACTAAAATATGTAGTACACTGTGTACTCCAGTACAGAGGAAAAAATAGCCTACTGTAAAATTTTGCTCTGTAATCATCCACAGTCTCTCTCTCTCTCTCTCTCTCTCTCTCTCTCTCTCTCTCTCTCTCTCATATTCAAATATATATATAAGTATGGGTGCTAAAGTAATTACCAACATCAAGTGTTTTAGTAAGGATTTTGTCCACCACAAGATGCCAGAACAGCTTCAGTGCACCTTGTCACAGCTTCTACTGGAACTGTACTAGAAGAATGAACACCATTCATCCAAAGGATGAACAGATTCTCTCAATCAGTGTCTTGATCATGGTAGTAGAGCGCACTTACAGTATCTCACAAAAGTGAGTACACCCCTCACATTTTTGTAAATATTTGATTATATCTTTTAATGTGACAACTCTGAAGAAATGACACTTTGCTACATTGTAAAGTAGTGAGTGTACAGCTTGTATAACAGTGTAAATTTGCTGTCCCCTCAAAATAACTCAACACACAGCCATTAATGTCTAAACCGCTGGCAACAAAAGTGAGTACACCCCTAAGTGAAAATGTCCAAATTGGGCCCAAAGTGTCAATATTTTGTGTGGCCACCATTATTTTCCAGCACTGCCTTAACCCTCTTGGGCATGGAGTTCACCAGAGCTTCACAGGTTGCCACTGGAGTCCTCTTCCACTCCTCCATGATGACATCAGGGAGCTGGTGGATATTAGAGACCTTGTGCTCCTCCACTGTCCGTTTGAGAATGCCCCACAGATGCTCAATAGGGTTTAGGTCTGGAGACATGCTTGGCCAGTCCATCACCTTCACCCCCAGCTTCTTTAGTAATGCAGTGGTCGTCTTGGAGGTGTGTTTGGGGTCATTATCATGCTGGAATACTGCATACTGATCATGCTCTGCTTCAGTATGTCACAGTACATGTTGGCATTCATGGTTCCCTCAATGAACTGTAGCTCCCCAGTGCCGGCAGTACTCATGCAGCCCCAGACCATGACACTCCCACCACCATGCTTGAATGTAGGCAAGACACACTTGTCTTTGTACTCCTCACCTGGTTGCTGCCACACATGCTTGACACCATCTGAACCAAATAAGTTTATCTTGGTCTCATCAGACCACAGGACATGGTTCCAGTAATCCATGTCCTTAGTCTGCTTGTCTTCAGCAAACTGTTTGTGGGGTTTCTTGTGCATCATCCTTAGAAGAAGCTTCCTTCTGGGATGATAGCCATGCAGACCAATTTGATGCAATGTGCGGCGTATAGTCTGAGCACTGACAGGCTGACCCCCCACCCCTTCGTCCTCTGCAGCAATGCTGGCAGCACTCATATGTCTATTTCCCAAAGACAACCACTGAATATGATGTTGAGCATGTGCACTCAACTTCTTTGGTCGACCATGGCGAGGCCTGTTCGGAGTGGAACCTGTCCTGTTAAACCGCTGTTTGGTCTTGGCCACTGTGCTGCAGCTCAGTGTCAGGGTCTTGGCAATCTTCTTATAGCCTAGGCCATCTTTATGTAAGAGCAGCAATTCTTTTTTTCAGATCCTCAGAGTTCTTTGCCATGAGGTGCCATGTTGAACTTCCAGTGACCAGTATGAGGGAGTGTGAGAGCGCTGACACCAAATTTAACACACCTGCTCCCCATTCACACCTGAGACCTTGTAACACTAACAAGTCACATGACACCGGGGAGGGAAAATGGCTAATTGGGCCCAATTTGGACATTTTCACTTAGGGGTGTACTCACTTTTGTTACCAGTGGTTTCGACATTAATGGCTGTGTGTTGAGTTATTTTGAGGGGACAGCAAATTTACACTGTTACATAAACTGTACACTCACTACTTTACATTGTAGCAAAGTGTCATTTCTTCAGTGTTGTCACATGAAAAGATATAATCAAATATTTACAAAAATGTGAGGGGTGTACACACTTTTGTGAGATACTGTATCTTCCATGGGTGTTCTGTTGGGTCAAGATCTCGTGGCTGCAAAACCCATAGCATATGATTTACATCATCTTCATATTTATACTTATAAATATGACAAAATACAATAAATTACCAAGTGCCAAAGTATCAAAGTAAACAAAGCTTAAAATTGTATGATAAATTGTTTAAACTTTCCTTTAACATATGCATATGTAACATTAATACTTATAGTTAACCGTATAGAATATATACATACATTAAAATAGATTAAATTAAGTAAGAGCCATTAAAACCACCCATCCATATACCATACCACTTATCCTACACAGGGTCACAGGGAGCCTGGAGCCTGTCCCAGGGGACTTGGGGCTCAAGATGGGGGACACCCTGGACGGGAGTTCAACCTATTGCAGGGCACAATTTAAAAAATACAAAATTATTGGTTGTGTGTGTGTGTGTGTGTGGTATAAATGTGTGTAGCTTTTACACATGCACAGAAATTCTGTAAAGCAAATTTCAAAAATAAAATGAAATGAACTATATTTCTACATAATCCCACCAGGGCCCTGTGTGTGCGAGTTTGCATGTTCTCCCCGTGCTGCGGGGGTTTCCTCCAGGTACTCCGGTTTCCTCCCCCAGTCCAAAGACGTGCATGGTAGGCTGATGGCATGTCCAAAGTGTCCATAGTGTATGAATGGGTGTGTGAGTGTGTATGTGATTGTGCCCTGCAATGGATTGGCACCCTGTCCAGGGTGTACCCCGCCTTGTGCCCCATGCTCCCTGGGATTGGCTCCAGGTTTCCCCGCGACCCTGAAGAAGGAGTAAGCGGTAGAAGATGGATGGATGGATATTTCTACATAAAAAATACTAGGCAATAAACATTAATTTGGTAATATAGTGTGCTGTAGTATATATTCATATTTGGTGTGAACAAAAAAAACAAAAAAAAAAACAGTAGTCTAAGGCACAATTTGTGAAATTTTTTAAAGAAAGTTTTACTGAGCAGCTCAGAGGTTCTGCTACAGTTCATCTGGAAACTTTTCTGCTGCACTTCTCTCTTTTGCATTACAGAAGTCAGTAGGCCTCATTATGGCTTTTGGTTTGCAAAGTGGTCTCTGTATTGTAATGACATACAAACTTTTTTTTTCTGTGACATTGTTTTCGGTTGGACAAGTAATGCCAGGAAAGAAATACACACACACACACACACACACACACACACACACACAAGTGTAGCCTAGCCAGTTTAACAGGCCCCAACTTGATGTATAAGTGGTATTTAAACATTGTATAGACTACACTTGGGCATTTTACATGAATTTGTTATTGCTGCATTGTTTCTGGTCAGTGTATCGGAGGTGGGCAGCAGCGGCCCTGAAGGGTGAATGTGACTGAACCATAAAACTGAATATAACCGAATGCCTCGGGCACTGAAGCGAATTGGTGGCTCTCTCTATTTTACCCTCCTCTCCCTTTCTCGCCCCCTCTTTCCCTGCCTTTATTCAAATTTGGGTCAGGGGTGAGGATTCTTCACGTCACAAGCTTGCAAGATGGCGCTCGCAGAGCTGTGAGATGAGAAAACAGGATGGCTGTGTGAAGAGCTTCGGTCGATTTATTAAGGTAAATTCTGCTATCGTTAGTCTTTCTTTTGGTCGAAAGGCAGTACGCTGTGAATGCGTTTTGTGCGTTTGGGTTCTTAAAAGAAAGCCTGATTACTGAAAGCATATCACGGGGTGTGTGAGTGTGTGAGAGAGAGACAGACAGACTCTGAGTGTGTGTGTGTGTGTGTGTGTGTGTGCGTGCGCGCGCGTGCCCACAGGGGCTTCTCTTGTTTAGTGCTTTACACCCACAGCGCCAGTACAAGCTTGGCAAGCTAGGGGCAATGTGCTTCATTCACTGGATTTATTTGCTTTTAGGTAAAACACCCGTCCTTCATTCTAATAATAATAATAATAATAATAATAATAATAATAATAGTAATAATAATAATATAATGTGATAAGTCGCTGTGTTTGAAGCAGCGCGTCTTTTATTGGACTTTTATAATAGCCGTATGTTTGTGTGTGCTGTGTCGAAATCGCGATGTGTGTGTTTTACCGACGCTAAAAGACGTGTGTTGTTTTTCAGTAGTCCGAATGGGAGTGTGTGAATCCCAGGTAAAAGCTTGTTGTGCGGTAAATGTGAAACTGCCCGTGCGTTTTGCGTGTACTGTAGTTTGGGCTTTTTTGCACGCGCTGCAGCAGCTCCCTGTGTCTGTTCAACAAATCCACACAAAAAAAAAATCCAAACCAATATTTACAACAGTGTCTTGATGTACTTAGAAGAAGAAAACAACGTTTTTCGCTTTCTCGAGCTGCTGCTGTTTGTTACGAGTAGCTAAGCCATTTATAACAAGAGATAAGCTAAGCGACGGATTGAGGCTTTTACAGCAACTTTGTTTTTGTGGCTTAGAATTTTACCTTCTCTCCGTCTCTGTCTCTCTCTGTCTCTCTGTGTGTCTCTCGCAGTCTCTCGCTGTGTGTGTCTCTCTCTGTCTCTGTGTCTCTCTGTGTCCCACTGTCTCTCTCTCTCTCTCTCTCTCTCTCTCTCTCTCTCTCTCTCTCTCTCTCTGTGTGTGTGTGTGTCTCTCTCTCTCTCTCTCTCTCTCTCTCTCTCTCTCTCATTTTCTTTTTGTACTAAACTTGATTGGATTTCTGTGAAGCTTTCATCCCGTCTATTTTAATGACTGGGGGAGGGGGTGTTTTTACAGTGGTCTTTCTACATGGATCTACTGCACATCGTTAAGCTAAAAGTAGTCCTCATGTGGATGACAGTTCAGTTTCTCTGAATGAGAGCAATCCCAAGGGCTTTTTATGGCACCCATGCACTTACATTAATGTATGTTTCCTACCAAAGAGCTGCACACATTGTGTCATATGTATAATGGGACAATAGATTGCACAGTGAATGTTTGATTTCAAATAGAAGTCTAATTAAATGCAGTCCTTGAAGAAAATGGGATGCTGGACATTTATTTGTCAATAAGGTGTGTTATAATACAGAGAAGAACTGCAGGAACTGTGTTGTTTTAAAGCAGTGCCCTATGTCTGAAATCTTGCCCGGCATGCTGGGCATGTTTTGTGTGTTGTAGCATTTCAGCAGGTTTGTGTGATACTGCATTGACACACTGTTTTAGACATTTTTGCATTTTTATCTATGTATTTATTTTTGCTGCCCCATATCCCTAATTTTGTCATGTGGTTAAAATACCTCAAGGTTTCGTTTTGAGTTGTTAGATTTGTCTGCTGTGGAAATGGATTTCTTTTGAAATTCTCACTTTTTTTTTCTTTGGCCATGATGGTATAGTTGATAAACACTGTCACCAGCAGCCAGCTTTTAAAGTGGAAAGAGCCACTTTGACTCAAGCGTTTAAGTTCCTTGCTAATCTCAGGCACACATTTCAGAATGATAGCTGTATCACTCAGAGGACAAGGTAAACACAACCTGTAATTTCCGTCAGCTTGTGTGTGTATGTGTGTGTGGTTTTTTATTTTATTTTATTTTTTAAATTTTATTTATTAATCAAGTTGACTTGATTCTTTGTCCAGAGACCCGCTGAGGCTATCATCATAGTCATCAATCAGGCTTACAACTGAGAAGCGTGTTTGTGACAACCTGTTGACCCAACTTTCTGTAGGTTCTCTTCTGTATACCTGAGCGGAATTTACTGAACACTTCGAGACCCTTGTGATTAGGTTTGACAAAAACAAGGTTTGTCTCTCTCATAGGGAATGAAAATGGGTTTGGGCAGTGAAAGGAGGATGTCTTGCATTCTTGAGATAACATGCTCTTGGTTCTAACTGGCATTTTGATTAAATTGGTGTTCTTGAAAGTAAAGATGCTGTCTTTTAAATGCTTAACAGATCATTGAAATTATGTTTTTCTTTTGATGAGCCTAACACAATTTGAAGCTAGATGTCTGTGTTTTGTCAGGGTAGTTATAGCAGTTTGTCAGGGTAGTTATAGCAGTTTGGGTCATGGTATGGAAATTTGTAGGATTGCTTGAAAATACATTATTCGTAGTAATAAAGATCTTCCATATTTACCTTGTGATAGTAACTATATCAGCTGCATTTTTAGCCAACATAACCTTTCATGATCTTCTTAATCTTTGTGTAAATGTGTCTTATTGAACACAATAAAAACAGTCCCCAGGGGTTTGCGGCTTTGGATGAAGTTGTTTATGTGAGTAATCCCATGTTACATTTTGTCTACTACTTGGCAATTTTTTTTGTGCAGTTTTTTTCCCCTTTTTTTGTAGGTTTTTTTTCCCCCTCCTAGCTAGCAATCACTCTGATTAGACCAGTTGTTTCATCTCTGCCCTGGTGCAGGTCTGTTCATGGATAGGAATGTCTACAGAGCTGTAAAAAAAAAAAAAGCGGGGGTCAGCAGCACCTTATCAATTTGTGTGTGAAAAAGATAAATTCTTACAGAATGCTTTGTATATTTCCAAAGAACAGTGGTTGGTTTCAATCAGGATATATTTAACTAGCTGAGAGAAACAAATGGTCAGGTCTGACGTTATTAAACTTTTCACATTCTGGATGTGGTTTTGTTGCTCCATCATTAGGTATTTAAGGTCTCTTTATATTATTACTAATAACAAGGGTCTAAAATATTGAATTCTTGGCTAGTTATGCAGGGGCAATACATTTTGTTGTGTGGGAGTCAATATATTGGTTGCATTTCTAGTCGGCATCATTTTTTCAGAAGAGCTGCACAAATGATTTGTAACCAACACAAAATTAAGTTCTCATGTTTGTGGCATCGGATGAAATTGTTTACAAGGCTAATCACATTTGTTGCCAGACAAGGTTACCCATGGTACAGCTGATCTTTTTTTCTGCACTTTGGCTTTTTCTCCAGGTAGCAATCTTGCTGATTAGGTCAGTTGTCTCATCTCTGTGTTAACGCAGGTCTGTTCATGGATAGGAATGTCTACCGAGCAATAAAAAGGGTCAGCAGCACCTTATCAACCCATGTACGCAATTCAGATAAATTCTTTTCTCTAATTACCTTTGCTTTTGAGTTATTTTCCTGCCAGTGGGTTTTCTTTTGTGGGCTGCAAGCTTGACGTGTTGTAGACATTTGGTCAGACAGACATGGGGCGGTGGTGGTGGTGGTGTTATTTTGGTAATCCTTAATGTGTGCTTTTTTTACTCCAGGTCTGAAAACTGTTTTTTGAGAAATGGTACCGCTGACTAGATTTAGTGTGAGGGCTTTGATCGTGGTGGTAGGCTAACAGCACTTTTCCACCACACAGTACGGCTCGACTCGACTCTGCTCGCTTTTTGGGGATTTTTCACTGTGGATAGTACCTGGAACTGGGTACTTTTTTTTAGTACCACCTCGGTTTAGATTCCAAGCGAGCCAAGCCGATACTAAATGTGAGCCACGCACTGAGGCAGTAGGGAATTTTCCTTAATGAGTGGTTCTGTATTTTTCCTGAATAAATGTGTATCATTTAATACATACTTTGCATATGGTGATATTCTATTAATTGAAAATTATATATCATTTATCTCATTACAGAAAAAATTACAACAAAGGTTTCTGTTTTCGATTTTTACATCTCGCTTGTTACCGATTTCCAAACAAGCATTTATCGAAGTCACTCCTGTCATGGATGAATCTAATCTAGCGCAACGTAGGATCTAAAATGCTGTTATTTTACATCCTTAATAGGGTCCATGTTCACTGAACAGGAAAGGCGTTTGGAATACGACTTGACCGTGTATTTATACAGGGCTTCGATAATGCAACATTATTCCTGCGTAAAGGCGAGTGGAAGACGGCACCCACGTTGAGGTGGCACAAAACTGCAGCGGAAAAGCAAGCTCAGAAAAGTGAGCCGAGTTGGGCACAGGGCACAATCACATACACACACTACGGGCACTTTAGACATGCCAATTATGCATGTCTTTGGACTGGGGGAGGAAACCGGAGTACCCAGAGTAAACCCCCACAGCACGGGTAGAACGTGCAAGGTCCGCACACAAAGGGCAGCAGTGGGAATCGAACCCCCAACCCTGGAGATGTGAGGCAAACGTGCTAACTGTGCACCCCCTTGTAGCTTCTTTTACCTCTGAATATACTTCTGTCCAGTGACTGCTTTCACTGGCTGTAGAATAATCATACAATATGAAACAAAAATCAGGGCCCGCCTGATTGAATGTATGGCTTTTCATGCTCTTAAGCACAAGCTTTTGCTTTACATTCCATAAATTGTATAAATAGTAAAGCTATTTATAAGCCCATGTATGATCGTGTTTTAGCCAAATTAGCCAAAAAGCACTCTGCATATGTGGAAACTACTAGATTGTTAAGTTGCAAATGCTATTTTAGTAATATTTTTGGCTAATGCAAAGTTAATGAATGATATCATAGTTTTATGTCTTAGGGATTATTAGAAAATGTGTAAAATAAATAAATAAATAATCTGAGTGTGGATGTGTCCACACATTTGGTTGGTACTTAAGGGGCTTATGAATTTACTTACTTGACATATATACATATAGCATTTTAAGAGCTCTAGCAGAAGATTGACAAACATAGTTGATATAAGTTGGTCTAGTAATAATAATAAAATCTATTGATAAAGTATTGTGATATTCTGAAGATACCACAACCAATACCAGCACTCCTTGCTTAATGACTTAACCTTTATCTTGGGAATTGCAAAGATTCTGTTACAAGTCATGGCCTGCTTATCCAGTGAGGGACTACTGGCTGGCTTACCTGTTCCCACCACACCCTTGGTGTTCCCTCTGGCTCGAGTTTCATGGTGTCCTTCATGCTAGCCAGCCAGAAACATCCACTGGTCTCCTTTCCCCAACCCCCATCTTTCAACAAAGAGACTGACCCTGGAGGCTGGCATTAATGAGTGGTGGCAGGAACGTTAAGAAGGCTAAGACAAGAAAAATGTTGAATGTTACTTTTGCTTGCACCGCCTTATCTGCTTTGTTCTGGGACTGTTGTGTTCATATTTCTTTTTGTGTGAGGAAAAGGGAGTGAGTCAAAAGCAAAAATTTAATTTTCTACACATATAGACTGGAAGCAGGGTGTTTTGTTCTGTGCAGGTTTCTGCTTGAAAGTCTGTTATGGTTGTGGAATTTCTGGTAATCATTTTTTTTTTAGTTTAGATAAAATGGTGTGCTAATTAACATTGGAAAATATATATTCCAAAAATTATTGTACATCTCAAAAGGATTGAACAGCATAGTGAGTCTTCTCTTTCAGTTTTTTCTTATTCTTGATCTTCATTTGTATCTTTACAGGTTTCTAGGTGCAGGAAAAAAAGCTGGAAATGGAACTGCCAAATCATGCCAAACAATTGCTGCTGCAGCTGAACCAACAAAGAGCCAAAGGTTATCTGTGTGATGTGATTATAGTTGTAGAAAATGCCCTCTTCCGGGCACACAAGAACATTCTGGCAGCCAGTAGTATCTACTTTAAGTCTCTCATCCTTCATGACAACTTAATTAACCTCGACACAGATATGGTCAACCCGTCAATTTTTCGGCAGGTACTGGACTTTATTTACACTGGCAAGCTTTTGTCCTCGGATCAGGTCAGTGATCATAATTTTAATGCCCTCTTAACAGCTGCAAGCTACCTCCAACTCCATGACCTAGCTGCTCTCTGCAGAAAAAAGCTGAAACGCAATGGCAGATCACTCCACAACAAAACCACAACTCCTACAAATGGAAGAACTTCTAGGAACCAAAGGCTGTCCTCCACACCTGTCACCCAAAACCAAATTTCAGGGTTTAAAGACAGTGAAAAATCAAAGAGACACGAGGATCTACTCAAAGATGAGTTGTCAGAGGATGAGGTTTTTGTCAGGAATGCTCAGTGTGCAAACTCTGCCAACTCTCTCAGTCCCTCTACAAGTAAGAATGGGAGCAGTGGCCCCATTACCAGCAGTGGTGGCCTCTTGGAGCTTGGCCTGGACCTCTCTAAGAAAAGCCCTTCAGGAAGCACAGTCACTGAAGAAGTAAGTCCTAGCAGTATCCCACAAGAATCACCTCAGTCTGCCTCAGAATCCATAGCCAACAGTGCCTCGTTTGATGATCTCCCCACCAACCCACAGAGCCTCACCACTGGAGAGCCAATGGACATAGGCGAAGCAGAGGAATGTGACGAGAACCAGCATTTTGCAGACCCTGACCAACAAAAAAGCACCCGCCAGATATCACGATCCAGGCGACAAACCAAGGTTGAGGGCCACAAAGGTGAAGATATGGAAAGGTCCACTTTGCCCAATGGAGTTGCCAAGAGGCTAAATGTGGCTGGAGAAAGGCTCTCGGGTGGAGGAAATGTCAACTCCGATCTATCTTACCAGTGTAAGGATGAGGAAGAAGCACTGGAGAATGGCCAGGAGCAGAGTGAAGAAAGTGGCCAGAGTGAGAATGAAGGTGGACGCAACAGTGCCAACTACGTGTATCGGCAGGAAGGCTTTGAGCCTGCCCTTGGTGACAACCTGTATGTCTGTATTCCCTGTGGTAAAGGTTTCCCTAGCTCAGAGGAGCTAAATGCCCATGTGGAGACCCATACAGAGGAAGAGCTTTACATCAAAGAGGAGGAGGACGATGCCTATCCAAAGGAAGACGAGGCTGAAGCTGAGGACCTGTCATCTCAGACGGTCCAAGTGCATGGAGTAGATTCACGACGCTTTTGCTGTACAGTGTGCAATAAAAGCTACAAAGATCCTGCCACTCTGCGGCAGCATGAGAAGACGCACTGGCTTACACGGCCTTTTCCTTGCAACATCTGCGGCAAGATGTTTACGCAGCGTGGCACCATGACACGACACATGCGCAGCCACCTTGGTCTGAAGCCCTTTGCCTGTGAGGAGTGCGGCATGCGTTTCACACGCCAATACCGTCTCACAGAGCACATGCGGGTACACTCTGGGGAAAAGCCCTATGAATGTCAGCTTTGTGGGGGCAAGTTCACCCAACAGCGTAACCTCATCAGCCATCTTCGAATGCATACCTCCCCATCATAAGCCAAAGACACTTTGAATGGAATACCTTGAGCGCAAAAAAAGATTTCAGTACAGTTCACACCTGTATTCTGTAAAGATGATGGCTATGAGTGGGCGATCCGATGGAGGATTCACTCTCTGCTTTAGTGACTGGAGTAGTAGTTCAAAATATTAAGCCCCAAAAGACTAACCATTTCAAATATTTTTTTTCCCCTTTTTTTCCTCAATGCTACGAATGTATGCCTTGGGCACTGATGCTGTTTCAAAATTTCTTGGGCTCTCCAGATCACTTCAGACCAGCCTATGCATTGGTTTCATTATTTGTTTCACTAGCTGTTGTCCCCAAGTATACAATTTCACTTCCCTTCGTCCTTAAAGCAAGGGCAGGAGTCAAGAGAATGGACCACAGAATGTGTAAAACATGGTTTTGACACATCAAATTGATTAACTAATAATTGCTAAACTTATTTTTTCAGTTCAAAGGACGATTGAAATATATGATCCTTTAGAAATGTTTATGGTGTTATGTAAAAGTTTTGTGCATATGACCAAACACATTCACAAGCTTTAGTCAGTACCGTATGCTCATTGCCTAGTTCTAGCCCTTGAAGGGGAACAGGGTTCAAAAAAGCATTCATACCATATCACATAGTTTCTCAGTTTAATTCAGCTTTAGATTTAATTTAGCTGTAGATTGTACTTGTTACATGAAATACACAGACATGCTGGAGCTTTTTTTCTAGCCCTCATGATGGTCCATCAGTTGGTTAGCCAACTAACCAGTTGTGGCAAAAAGTGGCCTGAAAAATGGGTGTAGATGGATGTACCTTGTTGGGCTCTTTCTGTGCCTGGGCATGGGCAAATGGGGGTATAGAAAAGAGTGGTTCTGAGTGTTCTTTTAAGCTCTAATGTTTACTCATATAATATATAGGGGTTTACTCTCAAGACGAAAAGCCAAAAGTAATGGTACTTGTTTTAGATAACTTATTGTTATGCTTCAGTGAATGTTTAAACAGGAAGTTCTTTTGATATTTCTTTGGGGTGGGGTGATTTGGGTGATGGGTAGTATTTGTTTTATTGAATTTTGAATGTCAATTCTGTCTGTACTGTTATTCAGTTTTGTTTAAGGTTTTTCCTTCACTAAAAACCTATTTTATAGTCTTGTCACATTGCTACCTCTTAATTCTTAAGAACAGTACATTCATTGATGGAAAAAGGGGGGTGTAGATGTAGCTTGCCCCCACAAGGTTGTATAAAGTTTGATGAGGTTTTCAGAATGGTCTTAACTTGCCCAGCTTTCAACAAAGGTTTGATGATTGCCTTTTTTTTTTTTTTTTTTAACATATTTAACATAGTAGAACTAGAACTTAGCTTGTTGGATGCATGTATTTAAGTTTTATGTTAAAGAAATCCAAAGAGAAAACTAGTTCTGAGGAAAATAATGGCTTACGAACAAACTTTTTCTGTAGAATGTCACTACCAAAGTTTTTAGATTAAATGCAGAAAATAACATTTCAGGAGAAAAAATATTATTATTATTTTTAACTTTTAGCTCTCGGTAAAGAGGAACGATGTGGGAATGTTAGTTTATACTGGACATTGTACTAAAAACCAATGAACAACTTTTGTAAAACTTCTGCTGATTGGTGGGCTGGCAGTTGTTCAGTTTTGAAGTTTAGTTTCTCAAGCTGGTTTGTCATTACTTTTGTCTTCAGACGAACTTTATTGAAGGACTTAAGAAGGACTAAATTATTTTAGTTCAGACCAAAAAAAATGAAAGAAGTAAGACAAAATGAGCAGAGTCACAATGTTTGTGTTACATGACCACCATTTTGGACAAGTTCATTCAATGAGGAATCAATACACTGGATGGCCTCTACAGTCTTTTGCTCTTGGGCTTTTTTTAGGCTTACACAGAAACTGATGCCATTTAGTCAGTTCAAAGTATTGTATAGCTCCTTTGCATTATTCAGAGAATGACAAGTTATTCCAAAACTTTAGTCTAGTCTTAGGTTACTGACTTTGGGGTCAGTGTTACATTATCAGTTCAGACACTGGTAGGAGTATTCATATTTTACTGTTGAACATTTTGATGCCTTCTATTTACAGATTTTGTTCATTTATAGCAAGTTCCAGTGTATTACATTCCATGTGAAACTTTTACCCTTCTCAATGCAAATTCTAATGGCATTCCTTTTTTTGGTTTAATTTGTTCTGGTTCTTAATCCAAAGCCCAGTGCAAGTGCTTACTAATGACATTAGGTGCAGTTTGTGTCAGATATTCTAGAATAATGTACACTGACTTCCTTTTTCCTGGAATTTTGTCCGAATCCATCTTTCCAGAGACTTAATACAAACGCATCACAGTTCTTACACTGTAGAAACGTCCAGGTTGTTATCATTATTTTATATTTTGGACTAAGCAGTTAGGGAGATGATGAGCAGTGTCAAATTCTCAGGCCATTTGTTAGTCTGTAGCCCTGTTCCATTTGCTAATATCTTGCATCATGTTCGCTACTCTCGGTCCAAAATAAAAATGATAAATTTAATGGTTTATTCTCAAGGTTAAAGTTGGTTTTATTAAGGAAAATTTAGTCATATTGATTGGGCAGCTCATGTTTGGAGTGCTCTCTGGTGTTGAAGTACATGTATCAGCTCAGGGAGACTTTGTGTCCTCCTTGTCACTTCCATATACCAGACAGAATTCCAGGAAAAAGTTGCCATTTGATCTCTTGTGTACATATCAGCACTTAACCAGTACATCAGTGTCCTAGAAGAGACGTGTTGCATGGCCGAAGTATTCAGAGCTACAGTATAGCTGAAAGAGCATGAAAAGGATGGAAAAGTTTCAAACTGTGACAATAATGTTTCTACTTCAGACTTCAGGGATAGTTCTACATATTTTGGAAATGTGGAACTTTCGACTACATTTGTAAGACTGTGTCAATACTGTGTCAATTTCTGTATTTTAATGATGAAAAACACTAGTTTCCTACAAAATAGATTTTAAGAGTGTTCCCATTTCAAATGATGCTTTCGGAAAAAAAAGGAAAAAAAATGGAAAGAAAAGAAAAAGAAAAAAAGCCAGAGATGTACATGAAAGTTTTACTTTTAAGTTTCAGAGTGTTTTAGAACTAAAAAAAAAAAAAATATTAAGCATAAAGTGTATAAACAAATAAGATAAAGCTCATACCCAAAATTTCAGACTCTTTTTCTAAACCAAAGCACATACTGAATGATTGACAGCTTGTCTGATGTATTGATTCTTGTGTATGTTTCACTGTTTACATAAACATTTAGTCTCCGACCTCAGGAGAGGAGAGGCCAGTTTGAGCATGCTTCTTTTGTAGAGGTGTCTTAAATTGAAAAAAAAGATGATTTGTGAAAATGCCTACATATTTCCCCCCTAAACAGGTCCCTATATGGCATGGATCGTATGTGCTATGGGAGAGGTGTGTGTGTGTGTGTGTGCTCTTAATGTATTATCATCCGGTTATTTTTGTTATTCTGCTGCTTTCAAATGTCTACATGTAATGAATGAATAGAAGCTACACAAACATGACTTACCTCAGACCATGTAGGATTTTAAAAATTTTTATTTTGGGTATGAGAAGGTCTCACCATCTCTTCTTTAATCTGCTGTTCATTTTCTAATGATTACTCTTTTTGTTTTCTGAGCCGTTTGTTGAAAGAACCATTAAAGAAGCAGCTTCCTTCTGACTGGCCTCTCCTCTGAATCACATTGGTGCAAACACTTATTGACAGTGTTCAAATTTTTTTTTTTACTTTTTTTTTTTTTAAACAAAGGTCTATTGTCAGTGATGAATGTATTTATTTTTGATCCTGTATCACTTTTGTGAAAATTTCACTTTGTGTGAGACAAGGTGCTTTCAGGGTCTTAATTGTATTGCTTAAAATGACAAAACAAATCCCACATGGATGTAGGTGTGAGGAATGTATGTGGTCCCATGAAGTGTTCCCATTCTAGGCTGGATTGGATCCATTCTGATCCTTCTCTCACTCAAAGCATGCGTGTTCTCTGGATCATGTGTTCTTTTTTTTCCTGTACTAAAGACTTGAAGGCTGTGGTTTTCTTGTTTGTTTGTTTGTTTTTTAAACATATTCCCTATCTGTTTGCTTCTGTCTGTTGATACAATATGGGATTTTTATTAATTGTGTAACAAGCACTCTTGTGTTTGTGTTCTTTACTGAAAGCAGTGGTGTTGTCACGCTATCATGATTCAAGGCTCATAGTGGATTCTATTTCCTTTATTTCTTTGGAGGTTGTCAAGGGGGTGTCCTATTTACATATGACCAACAAAGCCAAAGCTTTTGTAAGAATGAACTCTCCTCTGCTCACCTTCACCTCCCAAGTCTGTCAAAAAAGCAAGTGGCATGCAGACATATTGTGTGGTTAGAGATGGAATATAAGCTTTATAAAATGCACTTTGCGATTTGACAGCAAGGTCTTTTTAAGAATGACCTTTTAAACGAATCTAGAGAACTTGCTCAGTTATCTTAATGATCACTTGATCAATATTTTGAGACTGAAGAAGATTGATCTTTGATTTGCTGCTATGATTTGTAGCCTGTTGCAACAGCGCTATGTATTTCCTGTGTAGTATTGTCAAGTCTCACACTGCTAAATGTTAACCAACCACTTGGACCTCAATTTACCAAACCGACCCCTAAACCAAAGCCAGCTTTAAAAGCCTCTGCATTTTCCATGTACTTTTTTACTTGTGGCCATATTGCACCTAATACTGTGTTCCTGCTGCCTATATGACCATTCAGTCAGCCTTTTTTCACTGTCTTCTAGCCAATCTCTGCCCATTCCAGTGTCTTTTATGTCTCTTTTATAGACATCATTCTGAATCTATAAATCTGTATATTTTAAGGATTTGTTTACCTCAGAAGAATACGTTTCAGTTTCAAATATTTGTTGAATCACTGTTTTTATTACAGTCATTTCAGCCTTGAACATGGTTTGCCGACAACACCATGGTTTCACGTTTCAGTTCCTCAGAGATCTTGTATTCAGGGCCGAGCTACGTGAAGCTTGCAGCTCGATTTGTGTTATGCGGACACAATACAATGTACAGAGGTGATCTCATCTCCTTGCGGTCTTAATGTACAGCTATGAGAAGTCATTTTAGAATCATTAAAATCTTGATCAAAATACCTATACTTTGTGCCCAGTTTTCTTTCTTTACAAATAGTTGTGGGTGTGTTTTTGTGATGCTTCTTTCCCCATCCAGGTCTGTATCATAAGGGAAGTCTTGTCCCAACGGTTCAGAGTCTGTTATGCTGTAGAGTATGGCTCGAGCTGGCAGTTTGGGGGGTCACTGGTGATTGATGATGAACGGGTGAGAGGGAAGCCGCCCCAAACCAGTCATGGCACAGACCTCCGTCTGCCATCTGGGAGCCCCTCTTCAAGCTTCACCTATGAAGGGGGCCAACACTTCATTGCGCTCCATAGCTTCATTCTTAGCGTGCGCCATTTTCTTCCATCCTCTGCGGCCCAGTTAGGCCAGCCCTCTCCCTTTGTCTCCCCTCTCGAGCTTGCCAGTGTGTGTCAAGAGGCCAGCGAGCACCTCCCAACCCCAGGGGAATAGAGGGTTGGCATTTTTATGGCCCTTGTGTGTCTGATTCCATGGGGCCATTTAGCTCCGCCTCGAGTGGTGTCACATGCCAAATGACCCTGAATGGGGTCAGTTTCAGGCACAATGACTAGTATGTTGATGCTGCGTCCCCCTCCCCACTCTCCTCCCATCTGCTAAGTATAGATTAACTATAGTCACATCTGCGAGGGGGGCCAAATCACATGCAGATCTTGCAAGAAGCTACTGAATGCATTAAAGGCAATTCAGTTGTCAGATGCCCTTGATGACGATGATTTTTGTGTTTTTGTTTTTTTTTCTTCTTTTCCAAATGTGGCATCTGCTGCCTAATGCAAATTTGCCCTACACATCTGAAAACAACCAAGCTTGCCAGGTGCCATGGCTGATGACTTGACATTTGTGGGGAGGACGACGACCATAATTTATCTATTTAATTTTAATTTCCTGATGCTTGGAACTTTGACTTACACACAGTCATACATTTCTTTTTCAACCTTTCTAAGCTTGCATAAAAAATGTGATTTTGTTTTTCTGTTAAAAACAAGCAGTGTTTCACCAGGTGTCCGCTACATCAGTACAGCAGCTGCTTCTCAAACACTGGATTAATTCAAAAAGGGGGGGGGGTAACATGGGAGTCTGTCCTGCAGCATTGAAGCTATTCTATTCTTTTCTTTCATCCCTTCTGCGCTGGGCTGAATGTGTAACGGTCCAGTCTGCCCATGCTGACTGCCACAGCCTAAAAGAAATGGCACTACAGGTGGCTGGCACAAGGAGGGTGCACATTTAGCATATTGAGCCTTTCACATGGAACAGTACAGCAGCTCTGTCACAGAGAAAGTGAGGGAGAGAGAGCCTGCCCTCCTCCCTCCTCCAGTTGCCCTGTGCCATGGCACTATAGAAAAGCAAGCTTTGGGACTAGGCATAATGGGCTTCTTTTCTGGAGCTGAAGGGACTGGGCAACAAAAGACCAGGCTAAAAAAAAGAAGAAAAAAATTCAAAGTAAAACCTGACGTGTTTTTTTGTTTGTTTGTTTTTTCACCCTATCTTTTTCTCTGCCACACATTTCTAGATGGCATTGCTAGACATGGCAATGAAAAGAGAATTGTTCGTAGGAAGAATATTTTTCAGTGGCTAGCTGATCAGCTGAGCTGTACATTTGGAGTGAATCTCTTCATGTCAGTTACAGTATAACGCTTTGCTGTATCTAAAATAAAAATAACTACTAAAGGTGTTGGGTAAGAAGTGATGCCATTTTTGTATTCCTTAATTTGGTACTCAGTTTGATGCTCTTTCTGTGCATGTATCTGCATATTTCAAAACAGTGTATGCAGTGTAGCGGTAATAAGCAGACACTCCTGGTACAAATTTTTTAAATTAAAGGCTGTCAACTGTATTTGATTATCCATAATGGGTCACTGAGACCAAGATGCAGGGTATATGCAGATTTAGAGTGGGTTCAACGGAAGAAAAAAAAAAAACAACCTCGACACCCACATGCATAAATACACCAGTGCTGCATCCAAATTCAGTATCCCCTTTAAGCCCATTCATCACTGTCAGCTTGTATTAGCCCCATGTGTGTGTGTGAGAGAGAGCAGGGTATGCTAGAAAACCTGTGCCACCCCAAGGCTTTGGTTTTCCTTTTTCAAGACCTCCATAGCTGCTTCATTTAACAATACTGGAAAATACTATTTAAAAAAAAAAAAAAAAAAACATAACTAGAACTTGTTCTGATCACCTTTATCCTTAATCATAATAAGTCTCATAGTCTCATTAGTCCTGAGAAGAGTAGCAGGTACTTCAAATGCATTTCATTTGCATAATTATTAGGCTGCTTTTTCAATGTATTTAAAAAAACATTCTGATGAAACTATTTTTGACAAAGTGATTTTACATCAAACTCACTTCTAGTTAAAACATTTAGCAAACTACAGACGTCCATGCGATATGTGATCATATATCCAGCAAATAAACTTATATGAACGGTATCCCAGGATGAAACTAACATTTACGCTTCGTTACGGCCATTACTCGGGTTTGAGTGAGCTTTTGCA